>NC_056746.1:1452392683-1452459299 GCF_019279795.1 Protopterus annectens | reverse complement strand
CACCTCTCTTCCACACTCACCATTACTCTGAACTGTTGATCCCAAGTATTTAAACTCATCCACCTTCACCACCTCTACTCCTTGCATCATCACCATTCCTCTATCCTCCCTCTCATTCACACAGATATATTATGTCTTAGCCCTGCTGACCTTCATTCCTCTTCTCTCTAGAGCATATCTCCACCTCTCCATACACACACACACACACACACACACACACACACACACACACACACACACACACACACACATATATATGTATGTATGTATGTATGTATGTATTTCAAGCATCAATCCATCCATCCACAACCCCTTTTCCCATTTTTTCTTCTAGATAATAACATAGAGGTGGAAAGACAATTTATTAGAAATAGGTGATAGAAAGAAAGTCTTGCTTTTAAACACTGAAAATTTTTGTTTGGAAAAAAATAGAACACCCTTATATCATGGTGTTTGCATTGCAAAAATCCTACCTTGTATATTTTTGTGCCGACTATAAAAATTTTGTCAATATTCTGTTGTTAGGTGGTGCAGCAGTTAGCGTTGTCACCTCACAGCTAGAGGTTCTCCCGTTCAATTCTTGGCTGGAGTGCTTTCTGTGTGGAGTCTGCATATTCTCCCCATGGTCGAGTGACGTTTAAAGACATGCAGGTAGGTGTGTGCATGAATAGGTGTGCCTTCTTTGAAGGTTGGGCATCGGGCTTGCAACTCGGCACCATAAAAATCTACTGCCAATCATTAGCAGACCGGAGTTCTGCTGTGGCGACCCATAATCGGGAAAAGCCAAAAGACATTACTTTTTCCTGTTGTTAGGAGTAAGTGACCAGCAACACAGAGGAAGTAATAGAACATGTTCTGGGAGAGTACCTGGACATACTGCATTTGAATGAAGGCCAATAATGTAATTCAATGTTTAAGTCAACAATAAAAAAATGGGATGTTATTCCCTTGTCCATGCTTTTAGTTTTTAGAATACAGACTATAATGAGAGTTAGACTAACCTGAAGCATTGTATGTAATTTATTTTTTTTATTAACAGATCTAAATTAGTAATTACAAATAACCTGTAAATTAGCCTCAGTGTTGTGCTCTTAAACAAACATAGGTTAATAGGTTCATAGGTTGATACTAGGCTATCTGCCCTAGGGCATTTATAAGCCTAGCCAGAGTGTGTTTGGCTTTCGCCACCCTTTTAGATTAGTTGACTATGCCTCTGTATAATAGGTCACAGAAGGTTAGTTTACTATACCTCTATCAAGCAGGGACACAGAAGAGATCCCAGGGGTAAACTTACGATCTCCCATCCGCTCTTCAAGATTTCTCCTGAAGAGGGTCAGTGAGGGCCTCTGCCTAACATGGATTGGGATTTTGTTCCAGAGTGAGGGGAGCCTCTGGGATATGAATCTGTCCCTCCAGCATGTCATATTTATTTCTGTGCTGAGGTTCAAGTTCCTGGAGTGTGTAGCTCTAAGGGATTTGGATTTCCTGAGGTGAAGCATGTCCATTAATTCTGGGTTGGACATGGCTTTATACGTCAGACACAGATCGCCTCTGAGTAGGCAGTACGCAATTGAGTAGAGCTGGAGTTTCTTTAGCCGAACTGCATAGGACATCTGTTTGAGCCCCTTGATCCTCTTGGTGAGGTACTTTTGGGGTCTTTCCAGTTGCTGCAGGTGTCGGGTAAGGTACATCCCAAATGGGGCATTGTATTAAATTATGGGCCTGATAAGTGATGAGTAGAGGGACACAATGACCTCTCTTGATCTAGATGTGAACCCTTTCATGATAAGGTGGGCTATATAGAAGGTCTTTCTAACCACTTTGGCAACGTGATTGTCAAAGGAGAGATTGCTATCTACTTGGGTCCCCAAGTCCCTAATTACTTCTTCCGTACTTAATGGATTACCACCTATGTGGTAATTTGTGGGCACTTTGTTTTTCCCAAAGGGGATGACTATGCACTTTTTGGCATTTAACTTTAGGCCATGGCTCTGGCACCAGTTATCCATCTCAGTGAGACCCTTTTGGAGGATGCTTGTGTCAGCCGGAGAGTCAATTATGGCACCCAGTTTGCAGTCAGCTATGAACTTGGTCAGCCATAGTCCACCCGTGTTAGCCTGTACCTCGGAGAAATATATACTGAGCAAGAGAGGTCCCAGGATTGTAACTGGTTCAGAGTCTGACATGACACCTGCTATTATGACCATGTGGGTTCTATCCCTGAGCCAGTTTGCAACCCATCTTGTGACATAGAGGTTGATATTTAAGCTGGTGAGCTTATTTATGATGCCCGAGTGGGGTATTGTGTCGAAGGCTTTTGCGAGGTCCAGGTAGGCTGTGTGGATTACCTTCCCTTCATCTATGGCTTTGGTAACTGTTTCAAAGAAGTCAACCAGGTTCAAGAGGCAAGATCTGCCCTTAACAAAGCTAAATTGGGTAGGATCCAGTGTCTGGAGGTTCCCAATGTCTTGGTTTATGATTTCCATGATGACACGTTCCATAGCTTTGCAGACCAGGCTAGTCAGGCTTATAGGGTGATAGTTTCCTGGGTCCGTTGTGGCACCACCTTTGTGGAGTGGGATCACTGCTGCTGTACACCATTCCTTGGGTACATATCCTGTAGCAAGGCTGAGATTGAACAGTGACTTTATATGAGGGTTTAATTCTTCTTGGAGCTCATGTAAGACGCAGCCTGGGACACCGTCTGGTCCCATTGATGCTTGTTTTTTGCTTTGGAGAGGGCAGCTCACACCTGTGCATCTGTGATCTGTGACATCTTCTATGGAAAAGTGAAATTTTGCAGATGAAACCATATCCACCTCCATCATTGCAAAACTCTGGCCTTTATTTTTTTCCATAACAAATGTTAATTCTTGTAGATTCAGAATTGCTGTGCTGTTATATATAATACATAGGTGTTAACATCTCAGGACATTTGTCATTTTTTATGTTTTTTTTTTCTGGACACAGCTGCCAAACAGAGGCTGTTTTTCATAAAAAGGGACAGGTGGTAGCCTTGACTATTGTAAATGGCTTCATCATTTAATAATGAAATGCGAACACCAAAAGATGCAGACTCTTCAACTAAAAGGCCACACAGCCTGAAGGAATGAATCCAAGGTCTTGTAACACAAACAATTTATTCCACAAAAACTAATCTGGCTTCTTCAGAGTCGTTTGAATTACATTACAACAACACATATATACTCTCCACTCAATGCTCATTGGGCCAAATTAATTAATTAATTAACACACACCCTAAGCATATAATAATCTAAACCAACTTGTGGTTGACATAAACAACTATAAAAATATAAAAATAAATATATATATATATAAATCCTATACTAAAAAACACATAAATACACAAATAAATAAATACATGAATCAATAACAAAATCAATGGTGATGTTACATCCATACAATTCAATGTTGAAATCCAATTTTGACCGTACGTAGATAGAAACATGATAGCAAGGTAGCCCTGGTGGGTGTTTCCTTTCATCTTTGGCTTCATCATTTATTTTGTTTGAGTGACTCAGTACAAGTGTCTGTCTACTGAAAGTTCAAACTCCTGATCGCACAGGTTCAGTTAGATTTGTTATTAATGCAGCAAAATATAAATTAAGTAAGTCCATAACATATTAGCAAACCATAAATATGAAAATTAAAGGTGTCATTGAAAGAGCAGGCTGCTTGCTGTTATGATACTTCAGTTCGGTTTACTATAATTTGTGCAAACTACATTCTATCAGCATGTATGCTACTGAAAATCTGAATGTGGTACATAAAATGAAAAGTGTATGGGATAGTCAAAGGCACTTATGTGAATTCAGTAGTGCATTCGCACAAGTGTGTTCGACTATATGTATTGAGATCGTGGTACAGTGGGGATTGGAAATTCATCCATATCCCCACTGTAATGTGATTTTGGAGTTGGAATATATTAGTAGCAGGGGGTGCAGGGGGGCTTGGCCCCCTGCAAAAATGTGATATGTCATATAGGAGTTAGATTTACATCAGCTCCTAAACGGCTATCACATGATGTTTTCAGTGACAATGTTGACTCAAATGTGTCGATCATTTGGGTCGACATTGTGCAGGACTGGAGAGTTAGGTTTCGGTGTTTATTTTTGTTATTGCAAACAGCAAATGTTTTGCCTTTTGCAGTAATGATAGTAAACCACTTCAGTTCAGCTCTTCAGATATGTGCATGGAAATTGAGTAAATGATTATAAAAATTCATAGAAAAAAGTATTGAAATTCTTAAGCTCAGCAGTGTGTGTTTGGAATCAATAAAAGTCACTTTGGTGTAGCATTAATAGGCCTTTGTCCTATTGAAATCACAGCAATTTATGAAAGGAAGTTTTAAATATTGACTTTACACTTTTAAATGGTAAAATAAACAGAGAAGGCTCTTGATGTGCTAATTTTATAGTTATGACATTTAATTTCAACAATTCAGCATTTAGTTATGCAAATATTATATGCTATATACCCTAGACCAGGGAAAAAATGATTTAGTACTTGTAATAATGACAAGTACTAAGGAAGTTTTACAGTTTTAGCTCATTTAAATACCTAGACTAGAACGATTATCTTACATAAGCCTTATAGCCTAAGAATATACTGCATTGGAGCATCTGCTGATGCAATCTGACCAAATTGTTGAACATTTTACAAAGGATAACTTCATCTCCTCAGCTGCAAAACTTCACTGTAATTTAATTAAACAGTGCACCACACATTTTTAAACAGAATTAAAGGAAAGATAAGTGGTTCCAAACTTATCTTATTTTGCTGCAACATTCATACTGTTTTTAAACCTCATAAGAAGATTTTTATCCGTAGTGTCTCAGTGAAGGAAGGGTGAGATAAAATACACAGATTGTGGAAGAACAGATCTAGCGACAGCATTTATATACATGTTCAAACTGTTCAAGGGTAATGAACAGGAAAAGCCCAACCAATTGTAATCTGTGGTTCATAGACAATGGCTAAACAAACCACCAAATGACTATATGTTAAGTAGTATATATGCAAATGGCAAACTAATCTAATATCAGCTCCTTCTGGGGCCCAAAATTCTGAAATTCTTCTGTTGTCTGTCAGAGGTTTACCTTACTTCCATCATTTTAAATCATACCTCACAGTGTATGCTAAAAATAACCTAATGTATAATTGAACTTTGCATTAACATTCATTTATCAAACACACCCAACTGCTATCTGCTGCATCAACCATTTCAAGCTTATATGCACTGTATAATGCATTTTTTTAAATTGTAGTATCTAGCCTAACTACATACAGCATCATTCATGCTTCATTGCAAGCTGTGTATGACTACTAAGTGATATATAAATCATATTGTATTTATAATGTACTGCATTTTGCTTATCTGTGTTTGCATGTACAGATGATTTAGCCAAGGTTAGTTTCCTTACAATAAAGTCATAACTGAAAAGGTGCCATTTTGGTCCAAACTATTTACCTTATGCAAATATAAAAAATGACTAAATATTTATGATAGTTTACCACTGCACATCTCTGTTTATGACAGAGTTGCACAGGTCATTGAATGAGACATGTATCATATACCATGTTGTTCTGATAGTAATGCACTTACAGTAGCAGGTCCTACATCTGTATACACATAAGTCTTCCCATAAATACACAATGAACCACCTCACACACAGATATAGGTATTGCAGTGTATGCACACTGGTACAGACCAGGCATGTATATGTAATAGAAGATCTGTGCACATATATGTGCCCATACATAAGACAAACAGCCTAGCATCTAGCTAAAAATAAAATAAGTATTAATCTCATTGCCAAATGTGCTCAGCTACTCTAGTCTTGCACCAGTGTGCAAACATGGTCCTTGCCTCCAATGATGTGGCCCTGTAGGGATATGGAACATAAAAAACAATGATATCAGACAGAGATATCCAAAAATTAGCTGCAGAAGTGGGATTAGTATGCAGAAATCGGTAATGAGGTCACTTCAGTACCAATGATGCTGAGCCATGGTTCCAACTCCTGAGTACCTCTCATGCCCTGCATTCTGACTATAGACAGATTCCTGCTCTGAGCACTGTAAAGCAATACACACACACACACACACACACACACACACACACACACACACACACACACACACACACACACACACACACACACACACACACACACACACACACACACACACACACATTCAAATATGTGTTTTGTGCCTCTCAGTGTGTGTGTGTGTGTGTGTGTGTGTGTGTGTGTGTGTGTGTGTGTGTGTGTATCTTTGTATATCTATCACACACATACTCATGTGCGCACACATTCAAGTATGTGTGTGCTCTTATGCCGCTCTGTGTGTGTGCATGTTTATATATCTATTTGCCTTACACGCACACACACACACACACACACACACACACACACACACACACACACACACACACACACACTCAGTCTCTCTCTTTCTCTCTCTCTCTGTCTCTCTCTCTCACCTAGTGTGATATTCACCTGTAAAATGTTGAATTCACAGCACCAGATCCTGTGCAGCCTTTCCTTTCAGTTTCACCATACTTGACTGCATGAGTGGTCTGGCAGTTAAGGAGGGGTGATTAAGCTTAGGAAATGGAAAGGAACTTCATCTTACAGTTCTGGTTCTGATTTCCTCAGCTTCCATTTCTTTACTGCATGAATCTCAGCAAGTCAAGTAATCCGACAGTGCTTGTGGGCCTCATTTTAACAAAATATATAAATAAATAATAAATTAACACAGTGAACACTATTGGTAAGCAAGCAGGAGACCTAGGCTGTGCTGCTGTGTGCCTTGACAACTCATTGAAGTAGAACTCAGTGTTAACTGCTCTGCTGTATTACACACATGGTCCTAGTTTACTGTGTCATACATATTCCTCCATAGCATGCTGTACAAGTTATTCTAAGGCATGCTATATTTATGTTCCTCTGTGGTATACTGTATGAGTTCCTGTATGGCCTGATGAGCATGTAGAGTATCATACATGTTGTTCCATGGTACATTAACTGGATACTGGTGAGTAAAAAAGTCAATCGATGAATAGTGCTTCAATCAGTACTGAGGATAAGATGCCCCTCATTTTAATTTGCATATACAAAGCAGAAGTCAGTTTGAAAATACCAATGACATGACAACAAGACAGATGATATAAGTTATGGCTAGAGGGATAACACTGCTAGCTCCTAGATGCGCAACTTACTTATTATCAAAAACAATAAAAACAAAATAATAATGACATAAGCGCTTTTATCCACTTACAAATAAAATGTGAATTTCATCAGATGTAAAATACTTTCTCACTATAAAAGTTTGAATGTGCCCATAAGAAATTTTATTCAAGACTTTAATGCATCAGTTTGCACTTTGAATCTGACCATAAGAAATTTTATTCTAGACTTTAATTTATTAGTTTGCATTTTGAATCTGGCCATAAGAAATTTTATTCCAGAGTTTAATGCATTTGTTTGCTCTTTAAATCTGGCCTAAAAAGCTTTATTCTAGATTACTGGATTACTTTGCAAGATATAGTAACTATTATTGTGTTCTCCTTTTCATTCCTTGTTTCACCTATATGAACGATATAAAATTAATACATTTCAACTTTTCAGAGAAGTTATTTAAAATACATAATGATACTTATTTAAGACAATTACACTGATAGCTATTTTGGAAGCCATTGTATGAGTTCATTATCAATTTCAATAATTCTTCAGCATATATGCTAAGATCCACATTAGCCATAAAACACATAGCGTATATTGACTAATGATCAGCTTTTTTTTAATATTTATTTATTTGCATTTGTTTACCAGGATGGTCCACTGGGCCAAAAAGTATCCATTTTCAGTGGAGGCCCAGGGAGAAAAGCTCCACAGTGAGTATACAATACATTTGAATAACAATCTCAGTTCATTACAATAACAAGTAAACAAAGTTATTAACAATGTTTCAAATGGAATTAACATTTTGTTACATTGAGAAGGCAATGCAACTGTACATGCATCTGTCTACTGACAGTACCTGTGAATGTAGATTATCATTTAGGGATAGGGTGAAAATGTGGAAGGTGATAAAGATGGAGGTAGGAAGGTTGGAATAGTGGTAGGAGGAAGAAAGTCAGGTTACAGGTTGTGAGGAACTATCACAAAAACTATCACAAGAGCATAGCCAGTTGATGGAGAGATGATGTTTCAGAGATTTTTTAAAGACAGCAGTATCACTAGGGTCTTAGTGGAGGTGGAAGACAGTTCCATAATCTAGCAGTGGAATAAGAGTGGAGCAATTGACCAGTGGAGAGGTTAGTTTTTTTCACTTGCAAGAGCATTTGATTTTCAGAGCAGAAGGGTCTCTTGGCGTGGCATGGTGTAGGTAGAGAAGAGAGGGCAGGGCAGCTAGATGGATTGAATATTAGTTTGTGGGCAGTTGTTGACTCTATGTATGCAAGATGGTGAGGGAGTTACAGCCAGTCTTGTAGACAAAGAGAGGTGCAGTGGTGAGATGTGTCGTCTGTTAGTGACAAACTTGGCAATTTTGTTATAGCATGAGTCTAGTTTGGATTTAAGACTGGCCTGTATGTTGGCAAAGAGAGGAGTGCCATAAAGAAGAGATGGGAGCAGGTAGTTGGAGGCAATGGATAGTTTTAAAGAGTAAGTAAGGACAGTTTTGTGGCATATAGCATGCCTAGTTTCTGGTGTGTTTTTTAATGTTGTGTTGTATGTGCATGTTGAAAGTTAGGTGTTCATCTATAGTGACACCTAGAAGTTTAGTCTGTGAGATGACCTCTATACATACATAGATACATACAAATGTCTCAAGCATGGGCATTAATGCCCTTCTAGCTTGTCAAT
Organism: Protopterus annectens; assembly: GCF_019279795.1. NCBI lineage: Eukaryota > Metazoa > Chordata > Ceratodontiformes > Protopteridae > Protopterus > Protopterus annectens. Next base: position 1,452,450,405 of record NC_056746.1, on the reverse strand, counting down.
ATACCAAAACACTTGTTCCCATAATAAATGTCCAGGCTGTTCTTAAAAATATCTAAACTAGTACTTGCTTAATGGAATTTGGTAGTCTGTTCCAAGCATCAGCTACTCTGTCAGAGAAACAATCAGTACACTTATCATTCCTATAGAATCTTCTACATAGCTTATCTGATGATTCTCTGGTACTTTTTGATAACCCCAAACATTCCCAGAGGTAGTTGGCCCCAAATGCCCTATATACCTGAATAAGATCTCCTCTTAAATATTTATAAGAGACACTGTACAAGTTCAGATATTTTAGTCTTTCATAATATCTTAGATTTTCACATCCATGGATGCCCTTGGTATATTTCCGCTGTGCTCTTTCCAGTTTATTCATGCTTGTTTTCCTGTAGGGTTCCCATATTGTTATTCCATACTCAAGTGTGGGTCTAATGTAACTAACAAACAATGACTTCATTATGTTTGATTTCCTAGACTTTATACATTTTTTATACAACTTATGGTTCTATAACTATCATTAGCCAATTGGTTGATATGATTAGAAAAACTCATAGCTGAATCTACCCATATACCCAGGTCCTTAAATGAGTCTATAGTTTCAATCACTGTGTGCTGTATTTTATTTATTTATTTATTTATTTATTTATTTATTTATTTATATTTGTTGACCAGGAGTGTCCGACTGGACGTAGGTCCATTTTCAGCGGAGGCTTGGGGAGAAAAGCTCCACAGTTAAAATAAACAGACAGTAGTTACATTGGATTACATAGCGATTAAAAATTTACATAGCAATTACTTACAACATATTTACAGATGAAGAACATAGTACATCAGTAGACAACTAGAATCTTTATCTGTGGAGTACATAACAGACATTAACAAATATTACATGAAGAAGTTCCTGCTGTATAATAAGTACTGGCTTATGAGCATCTGAGCTTGCTATAATCAAGGTAGTTAGTGGGGTGGAAAGAAAGGTAGTGGTTGGATGGGGAGGGTGATATTAGAGTGGGATTTGCAAGGGCATAGCCAGCATGTTTTTAGGTGTGCTTTTAGTAAAGTTTTGAAGTGGGTGCATGATGGTATGGAGGTAATTGTGGGTGGGAGGGAGTTCCATAATTTGGCTATGGTGCAAGAGAATAGTGCTTCACCAGCAGAGTTATTGGCTTTAGTGATCTGCAAGTGATTTTTGTTGCTGGATCTTAGTGGTCTGGTGGTGTGATAGGGTTGGAGTAGATTCTGGAGGGATGGGACATTTAGTGGATGATTTACTAGTTTGTGGGCAGGTGAGAGTTGGTACCATTGAAGGAGGTGAGGGAGTTCAAGCCAGCCCAGTTCAGCAAGTGAGAGACAGTGGTGACTATGGTAGGATGCCCCTGTGGTGAATTTGGCGATTTTGTTGTAGCAGGTCTCTAGCTTGTTTAAATCGCATTGCCTTATTTTGGTATATATTGGACAGGCATAAAGTAGGGTGGAGATAAGGTGGGAATTTGCTATTGAAATCTTTGCTGCTTTGGTGAAAAGTTGCTTATTTCTGTATAGCGCTCCTAGTTTATTGTGGACTTTTTTATGGTCAAGGATATGTGAATGTCAAATTTTAGTTTATTGTCTATTTCCACTCCTAGCAATTTGGTGTGTTCAGTTGGGTATATAGTGGTGTTGTCTGTATTAAATATTCACCTTTCAGTTTATGTCTCCCAAATCTCATATGCTTAGTTTTTGATGTACTTATCAACATATTATTCTCCTGTGCCAAAATGGTCAATTTAGTCAAATTATTTTGCAGACATGCCTTATCTGTAACACTTGTAATCAGTTTATCCAATTTCAGGTCGTCAGCATATAGACTATAGAACACCTCATATGAAAAAGTTAGGTCTGAAAGATACAATCTAAACAAGTAAGGGCCTAGGACAGAGCCCTGTAGGACACCTTGACTGCAACTAAGTATTTCACCTGTCCAGTTGGTGTGTGAGACTTGCCATGTCCTATTTGTAAGCCATACAGCTGTCCATCTTATCAACAGTACATCAATACCTAGTTGTACTAATTTATTGATCAGTGTTTTGTGTATGACCCTGTCAAATGCTGGAGTTAAATCTATATAAATCACATCACAGCACAATTTTTCATTCATAGCTGTTATTATATTGTTATAGAACATCATGTTACAAGTGGTAATAGATGTATTTTAAACATATGCATGCTGATATATGGTTTCAAGTCCTATCCAGTTAAGACAATAACTTATCCAGTATTACCTTCTTCATTAATTTTCCACAACCTGAAAGTAGACTTAAAGGTCTATACGACTCTGGGCTTGTCCTACTCCCCTTTCCCTTAAAGACAGATTTAATAAGTGCATGTCTCCAATCTTGAGGAATCTCCCCATATTTATATAACCTAGTGAATAATAGATTATAATGATAGAGTAAGTTCTTTCTGAAGTGTTCTCAGGTCATTGTTACTTATTCCGTCTCCTCCCTGCGATTTGTTTGGATCCAGTTTGCACAGTTCTTTTTCAATATAATCTAATTTGATTCCAGTATCTGGGGTTACCTGGATGCCACTGGGACAACTTACCACCCCTTTTGTGGAGTCAAACTGTTTTGCATAAGATTTTGTAAATATATCTATAATCTGTTGTGTCTGAGAATAAATTTTAGAATCTGCACATTTATCAGTTTGTGTATCTTTACTACTTCCACATCTTATGCATCTATAAAAAGGTTTCCTATTATGCTCAATATCTTTATATAAATTTTCTTGATCTTGTCTAACACTATTCTTAATCTGTTTGTCCAGCTTTATTTCAGTTTTCAAAGTTGTAGTTCGACCTCACTTCCATGTCTTATATTTTTTTGTCTCTCACCTTAATCAGGTATCTTGTTCTTAAGGAAATATACCACCCTGATGTTGGGTGCATAGATCCTGATGTTAAACATTTTTTTGACTTTTTGCACTCAAACAATTTCTCTTTCAAAACTTTTCACATTTCATCGGCATTTTTTCCACTGAACACCTCACTCCAGTTAGTTTTATATAGTAACTGTTTTGCTTCCCTATAATCTGTAATTAACCTTCTGTGCATTGGCTTAGATTTCAGTTTGGCAGAATTATCTAGCAACAAATTAACCTTAATAACAGCATGATCACTGCACATCAATGGTGGTACAACTTGACTTGAAGTTACAGTAATTTATTTGGGAACACAAACAATACCTAGTATATTTCATCCTCTGGTAGGTTTGTTTTACAATCTGAAGCATTTGCTGTTCCTGAATATACTCCGTGAATAATTTCTTTACTAACGCTGTTGAATCAATATTATTCCATTCTGTTTCTGGTAAATTTAAGTCCCCAGCTAATTTTATTCTTCCTTCCTGTGTTTCATGTAAGAAATGTATGAATTCCTCTAGGTCATCTGCACTTGACTTTGGTGGTCTATGCACTCAAACAATTTTTATATGTTCCAGGGTTCTCATTATTGTCACAGTTACACAGTTTATAGCATTGCTGTTATCACTGAATATGTAATAATCACAGGCCTCATAGCTATCTTTAATCCCTATCATAACACCTCCACCTGATTTTTTGTTAGAATGTCTGTACAATAAAAACATTTATACTCTGTCGGAATTGGTTTCTAGTCATTGTTCTTTAACCATGTTTCACAAAAAATAACAATATCAATCTTGTGGGAACATAGCAAATTTTCTAATAAAAAATGTTATTATTAATGCTCCTAGCATTAACAACCATAAGAGATGCATCAAACATTGCTATCTGTGAACTGTTACATTTTTGACCTGGCAAAAATCCTGGACAGTGTTTGTCAAATATTGCAAAATATCTGCAGCAAAAATTCTCTTCCCTGATCTAGACAAATGCACGCCATCCTGTCTGAACATGTGTGCCCAAAAGAAGGCTTGGATGCTCTACACATTTCCATTTTTTAAAACAGGACATTTTTTCCATGTAGGTGTTTATCCAAAAAATCTTCACAGTGACCTGACTATCCTTTCTATAGGTGATTTGTGAAAAATATGTCCTAACACCAGTACAAGCTATACTATCTAGGAGGGCTGTCATCTTTGTTGGTGACATCATTTGTACCAACATGAATAAAAACATTACATTAAGGCATTCCAAGGCTTGCTTCACATCTTCTATTTTTGCTTCTGGCAAGCATAACACTACTCAATGTTCATTATCATCTCTGCAAATGTAAGTATCAGTCCCTCTAATAACTGAATCTCCAACTACAAGAATATCTTTACTGACCATCTCTGAAGACTATTCAGCTTCTAATACAGTCATTTCTGCTCTATCAATTGTTATGAAGGATAGATCTTCATCACTATTAGTCATTAATTCCACTGTTTTCATTGCATATTGAATTTTCATCTAGCTGGCATTGTAAATCCACCGCTTTGGCCATGTAGTCAACATCTGTCTTTCTCTTCTTTTTTCTTACAGTAAGTAATGTTCTTCAATCCTTCCACGTTTAGTTTTGATTTCTTCCTTTTCATCTGTCCCTTGTCTCTTTTTTCTACCTTTTCCATTGGAAAGGTAGTGCCTTTTTTGGTAGACTGAAGGTTTTCTGATAGACAGATATCTTTGTTCTCTGTCACCAGTGTGTTACATAACAAAGCAGAATCCTTTTTACTACGTATTCTCTTTCCTTTACAATCATTAGTCAGTCTCTTTTTCTTCCTTGTTATTTGTTGAGAACTTCTTTCTTTCTTTCTTTTTTTGTTTCCTTCTAAACAAACTGGATCCTCAGACTGCTGAGTAGTTACATCCACAATTCCATAGTTCTTAGGGGCCTCATCATGTTTCATAGGGGTTGAATGTTCTTTGCAGAAAATAGATGCAGCATTTCCTGAATCTGTTCTATTTGTTCTATGCCTAACATTATTTAGTTCTTCAGTCCAGTCATTAATATATGATACAACAGTTCTCCAACTCTTGCCAATTGCACATGTACAATCATAATTATTAAGTCGAGATTTGCTTCTAACAATGGTAAACAAATCATCCAACTTTTGACACGAGGAACAAAGATCACCAGTGTTATCAGCTGTTACCTTTAAATATGTATAGAATTTATTACACTATACAAGATAGTTGTGCATTAGCAAATTGTTAATAGAATACTCATTTAAGGGATCCATATTCAGCTTTAAATGAATAAAATATTGCAAAGGAAAAGAAATTACACAAAGTCAGTAGCAACAAATTCAAAGGAACTTAAGTCAACTTCTGCGACAAAAATTATACCAGCAATATCCAACCAAATAATAAAATACAATAAAGTTGTTCTGACCATACAAGTTCTACTAGCCAGCCAGAAGTTGTAATTTCTTTACGTTGCACACAAAGGCATGCAGTAGTTTCTGTTCACTGTAGCTTGCAGTCACACCTCCTTTTAACAGTAAAAATAAATACAATTTCTCTTACCAGTCAACTTCACAACAAATCACATACCAAGACAGGATTGTTTAGATATGCTCAGAATTTTCCTCTCTGCAGTCTGTGTAAATGTATAGCTGTCTAGGCCCCTTGGGGTGGCTAGAGCTTGCCTGTCTAAAACCTATCCTTTTCTCACAACCAACAGTGAAACTAAAGGTAAAACAACAAAATATGAATCAAAGTAAAGCTTGTTAATAAGCAGTCTCTTCCTACCTGCAAACAGTTAAAAATAGTGATAGAAAATTCTTGATGATTGGATGGGAGATAGGAAATTCACCCTGGGGATCACTTCTGTGACTATGCTCAACAGAAACACAGGAGAATAATCTTCTTGGGTGGCAAAAGCCAGGGTACCTTTTGGCTAGGCTTATATCGGCCCTAGGGCCAATAGCCTGTATCTACCTATGAACCTATAACTATGGTAGTGTTATCTTGGGAGAGAATGGAGAAAGAGTCTTTGTTTATAGTAGTGGTCTTTTTAGGAGTGAATACCATACATTCTGTTTTTTGGGGTTGTTAACCATCCATGTTTCGGTGGAGCTAAAAGCTGACTGGGTGAGTTTCAGGAGTTCAGGTGGAGAGTTGAGAGTGCAGATGATAGTGGAATCATCTGCATATTGGATGATTGTGCCTTGACTGAGAGTAGAGTGGAAGTAATTGATGAAGATGCTGAAAAGCAGATGTCCTAAGATGGATCCTTGGGGTACTCCAGTGGTGATATTGAGGAAAAGGAGAGAGAGAGAGAGTGTTGCTACCTAGTGGCTTTGCTGCCTATCTCTTAGGTAGTTAGAGAACCAGTGCAGGGTGGAGGGAGAGACTCCTAAGTTGGATAGTTTTCTAAGAAGAAGAGAATGGGAGATAGTATCAAAGGCTTTAGAAAGGTCAAGAAATAGTGAGGAGACAGGTTTTCTGGCATATTGAGTCTGATTGACAGAGTCACAGAAGGATACAAGGGCTATAGTAGTGCTATGTCCAGGTCTCAAACCATGCTGGGTAGCTGACAGCAGGTTATTTTCTAATAGAAAGTTTTGGAGTTGGCTGTGAATACATTTCTCGAGGAACTTTGAGAGGGGAGAATGAATGGCAATGTGTCAAAAGTTGGAGATGTCAATGTTGTTTCCACCTTTGTGGAGGGGGAGGATGAATGCTTTTTTCCATATGGTGGGAACATATGACTCTTGCATGGACCTATTAAGAAGTAAGATGACAGGGTAGGTGATAGAGTTTGCAGCCTGTTGAAGAAATTCTGGGGGTAGGTTGTCAGGGGCATTACTATGTGGTTTTAGTTTAATAAGTAGCTTCTTTACAGTGACTGTAGGGATAGATGCTAGTGAGAAGTTATATGAGTCAGGTGGGGAGGTATTTGTAGTTGGGGGGTCTGATGGGTTAGGATAATTCTGAGGGAAGTTGGAGGTGAGATTATCTATGATGTTAATAAAATATGTGTTGAAGAATGCAGCTATGTCAATGTTTGTTTTTGTTTTCTGGAACCTAATACTATGTTAACTTTCCTTGTGGGTCATTTTAGCATAATAACTAAAAAAAAGTTCCACCTCATAGATAAAGCTGATTGCACTAAGTTTAAAATAACTGTAAAAGAAAAAAGTAAAATTGGTACCACAGTACTCAATAAAACAAAGACTCTTTATTGACTTACTGCTGCTAGTTTAAAAACTTTTGCCAGGTACACTTCTTCAGGCACATAAAATGTTACCCACGCAATACTTTCAAATTTTGCACTTTGGAACAGATGCCTTCAAATAGTAATGAAAGTTCATGGACCTTATAACTTGAAAAATGTGAATTATATTAGCAGTTGAGTTTGAATGCCAATAATTGGCCTGGACACAATGAACATGTTTCAACAGCATGTTTGCTTAAGTTAAAAGCACTGGAAAGATGACCCATAAATATAAGGCATGCATTTACATACTTTTCCCTTTTTGTTTTTATTTTATCTTTTGGGGAATGCATTCTATTTTCTATATTTTATTCTTTGTTGCAATTTTTTTAAATAGTATTGACTCAGATCTACGCACTGTGATTTTCTTTTCAGTGGCTCCTTTAAGATTATGGTTCAGTTCCTGGGGACTTGGCAGTCATGTGATTGAACACAAAAGCTTTAAAATGAGTGTGTACTTCCAGAAATGTTATCTGATGAAGTCCGTGTATTTTTTTGAATGAAAGTGCTTATCTTTCATTGTTTTTAAATATTTTTTTTTTTTATTTTAAAAGGCTTTTGGTTTAAAGTTCTTGTGGATTTTATCTACAGTTTGTTTCCTTGGGCCTTCTATTTGTGTTTCACCTGTAACTTGATGCATGTACATATTATGAACAAAATGTATTTTGTATACAAAATGTCATGTATTTTTTGAATGAAAGCACATTACAGTACAGTTACTGTCAGTAGAGAAGACAATGGCCTCATCATGGTGGACTTAATATTTTTCCCGCCTGTTGGTGACATAATGCATAGAATTCACACAGTGTTTCCCAGTATTTCTGTAACTCTATCTGTCCAAGTATGCATTCCACACTGGGATGCCCAAACTCTGTAGTCCACACTGGATCTCTGACACGTACATTGTAATATAATATGCAGTTCAAAGACTGGGGATCAGTGATAGTTGCATCCAACATTCTGCAGTATAACAGGGAATAACATGCCAGCTGTGCCTTTATTAGCATAGATGACATCAGAAACAGTAGTACTAACATATAAATGTTAATACAAGAAATTCTTTAGTCTATAAATGAAAGCAGTTGAAGTATGCTTCTCCTGTATACCAGCTGGAAATTGTTATAGATGTTTTTCCTAGCACAGAGAGTACACAAGCTGTTGTGTAAGTAAGAGATGTACTCGGATGACCAGGAGTGGATAAAGATTCAGCCACATGGAAAGCTTTAGTACAGTTTTTAAAAGTAACCACAACTCTCAGAGAATGACAGAGCTTTGTAGGTAAAAGTTTAAAAGTGAGAACAGCATTTAGTTATATGACTTGGGGAGAGATGGGCTAATGTTGAGCTTTTCTATAAAGACGCAACTATGTTTTCTGGATATTAGGTTTCACAGCAATCAGCAGATCTTGTTTAGGATTACTTTTAAGATATTTAATTCCATGTAGCAAGATTGGATTGCTATCTTTGGCAAATCTTTTGTTGGCAGAGCAATTATATATCATGCAGCAAACTTTTAGAATAACTTTTTTATAACATGAGTGGTTAATATAAGTGTTGGGTAAATCCATACCCCTAGATATTTGAAAAGTGTGACCTGGAGAAATAAAGCCTGTAACATATAAAGATGGAAAAGAAATTAAATTTACATTTCTGAAGAGCATAGTTTCAGTTTTTTTGTTTTTTTTGGGTTTTTTTTGAAAAATTATACTTAGTCCCTTTTTGCCCTAAAGTTTTATCTTCCAATCTACAAATGAATTCCCTAGTTTTTTTTATAAAAGAGAACCCAGTGTATCTGCCAGCCAATCAGCTTAGTTTCTGCTACTCCTGTCTCTCTTTCCACTAAAAAAAAAAAATTCTAAGCTTGTTTCCTGCCTTTCCTGTGGGTTGTCTAGTCTGGATATAGATTTGCTGTGTCCAGGACTATTTGTAGGCTTCTAGGCCCCCAAGCCTTTCTGTGTTGGAGGGAAGCCTTCTAGCTTAATTTTGTTTCTTACAACTAGCCAGTTTTTTTGTTTCAGCACTCAAGTCTGTTTCTTTGAGCTCAGCACTTGTTCAGAGCTTATTGTCAGCACTAAATAAGCTAAAAAATACTGCAGCACTCATCTTTCCTCACTGTCTAGAGGAAAGCAGTTTTTAGTACTTAATAAATAAGCACTTATCCAGGCATGTCTAAGGGTCAGCTCCCAGTGTTTTCTCCTGTCTACCTGATGAATCTGGGCATCTTGGGGCAATGCAGTAATTGACTCATGTACACAGACAACCCTCTCCTCCTACCACCCAACACTACAACCTGTGAGAGATGCACTTATATAGCCAAACTGGAATCAAAGCTCTCTTCACCCAAGACTGGACTAGACAGTCAAGAGGAGAAGGTAAACACTTGCACCACACCACACTCAGCACATAGTCCCTCAAAACCTACACCACGAAAACAAACACATAAAAACACAAAACAAACACCTACGTTCACGGAGGCTCTCAGTAAAGACCTGCCCAAGGAACAGGGACCTCCAAGGCAGAAACACAAGCAACCTCCACCCCCCAACACAACCCAAATGACACATAGCCCACAAACTCAGTGTGCCACTCAACCACAGCCCATAAGGCATAACAACGTACCCAACACTCTAGTCATAGGTGACTCTATAGTCAGGCACACTGATGTTCCACTCACCAGGCTAAACAAGGAGATCTGCCACATAATACATGCACTCAGGTCACCCGACAACAAGTACAAATATGACTCTGTAATTGTCCATGTTGGTGTGAATGACCTGAGACGTACTTCCTTGGACTACATGAAAAGGGACATGGAGGAGCTGTCTGATCTTGTAGCCAAGGCAGGTATGACCCTAGCTCTGAGTAGCATCCTGCCATCACCCAGAATGATACCACAGTACAAGGACAAAATGATTGACTTCAACAATTGGCTAAGCTTCTGGTGACATTCTAAGGGGATCCAGTATCTGTCTGCCTGGGATGACATGATCGACAAACCACAATACTTTGCCAGAGATGGCCTGCACCTATCGCCCTTGGGATTCCGGATACTGGCTAAGCTCTAGCCACCCCTATAGTGCCTTTTTTAGGCAAGGTTCAAATGACAAATTCACCACCCTAACAGGTACAGACAAGAAGAATCTGAGGGTATTGCTATTCAATGCTAGAAGTCTAAACCTCAAAATGCACTCACTTGAGGCACTTCTTAAAATGGAGAACATCGACATCTGTGCAGTGACAGAGACCTGGTTCAAGGCTCCAGAGAGTATCCCTGCATTACCAGGCTATAATTCATACCACACCTTTCGGCCACCTAACCTGGACCGAAACACTAAAGGTGGAAGCGTGTCCAAATTCATTAAGGATATCCACACCTCCAGGCTAGTTGCTCAGCATAATGCATCCGAGATTATCCAAGTGCAACTAACTCTGGGCAAGACCGCAATCCAAATTGTAGCTTGCTATAGATCCCCCACCATGCCCCAGGATTCCCACTCCTCATTTCTTAATACACTGGAAAATATTAAGGTACAACCTAACACCCTAATAATGGGTGATTTCAACTACCCTGCCATTAACTGGGAAAACTAGTCATGTACCAACTCTTGTGCTCAACCTTTTCTGGAATTCATAAATTCCAATGCCATGGATCAACTTATCCACACCCCCACCAGGGGCAGCAATATCCTAGACCTGGTTATTACCAACATGGGCAACCAGTACTCCACACCAGAGGTCAATTCCTCGTTGGTCAGATCTGACCACAAGCTAATCACCCTAGAGATCCACATCCCTCCCCTACCCCCCATTAGGGAAACCACAGTAAAAAATTTCTCCAAAGCCAACTCCATGCTTCTTAAGACAGAAGTGGCAAACCACACGACACCCAAGCTGACAGACAATAGAGGTATGACTGCTGAATCCTACACAAATGCACTTTATAAGCAGTTACATGAGTGTATGGATTGTACAATCCCTAACAGAACCAAGACGCTATCCTCCAAAAAAAAAAGCAAGCCAATCTAGTGGTCCCCTGCCATAAACAAACTCTACAACAGAAGAAAGAAACTGTTGCAAAAAATAGTAAAATCCCATGATTGGAGAAACTCCCTGGTCAGCCTCAGTAAGAAGCTGAGATCCCTCATAAAATCCTCCAAAGCTAGTTATGAAAACAAAATCGCCACTGACTCTAAAGACAACCACAAAGCATTCTACAGCTATGTCAAGAATCTCAATGGCAACACTCAGATCTGATCTGAGTTACAGCACAATGGCACTAATTATACAGAACCAACTGATATTGCCAACATCCTGGCAGATAGGTTCAGCGCTAACTTTATCCCCCTGTCATCCCCTAAAGGGCCCATCTCTATACCAGAAGAATGCAAAGTTCCTGTAATCACGGCTGCACAGGTAAGAAACACACTATCCAAAGCCAAGAACACAGCATCCATGGGATCGGACAACATCCCAGGCTGTGTTCTTCATGAACTACAGAATGAACTGGCACCCCACCTAAGTACCACGTTCAATCATAGCCTCACCTTAGGCTATGTGCCCACTGAATGGCGCACAGTGACAGTTATCCCACTCCACAAAGGGGGAACCACCACAGACCCTGGAAACTACCGCCCCATTAGCCTAATGAACCTGCTCTGCAAGGCTATTGAACGTATCATCATGGAACTTATAAACAATGATACTGGTAATCTCCAAACACAGGACCCCACCCAGTTTGGGTTTGTAAAAGGCAGATGATGTCTCCTACACCTGATAGACTTCTTTGAAGCAGTCACCAAAGCTGTAGATGAGGGTAAGGTGGTTCACACAGCCTATCTAGATCTCGGCAAGGCTTTCGACACCATCCCTCACTCTGGAATTATAGATAAACTCACTAAACTAGGTATAAATCCCCATGTCACAAGATGGGTTGCCAACTGGCTCACTGACAGAACCCACACTGTGAAAGTAGCAGACTCCAAATCCAACTTCAGACCAGTGACAAGTGGAGTACCACAGGGTTCAGTCCTGGGTCCTCTCCTGTTTGGTATCTACTTCTCTGAAGTACAGGGCAACACAGAAGGTCTTTGGCTAATGAAGTTTGCAGATAACTGCAAACCAGGAGCCATAATCAAAACTCCAAAAGATGTGGACATCCTACAAAAGGGCCTCGCTGAAACAGATACCTGGTGTCAAAGCCATGGCCTCAAGCTCAATGCCAAAAAGTGCATTGTCATCCCTTTTGGTAAAAACTCAGTACCCATGAACTACCACATAGGCGGTAGTCTACTTAACACTGAAAGTGTGATAAGAGACCTTGGGACACAGGTGGACAGTAGTCTCTGTTTTGATAATCACATCACCACAGTAGTCAGGAAATCCTTCTGCATGGCACACCTCATCACAAAAGGTTTCTCATCCAGAAAAAAGAGATCATTGTTCCCCTCGACTCATCACTCATTAGACCCATTATAGAGTACAATGCCCCTTTTGGTATGTACCTCACAAGACATCTACAACAACTGGAAAGGCCACAGAAATGCCTCACAAAGAGGATTACCAGCCTCAAACAGATGCCCTATGCAGACCGTCTCAAAAAACTCCAGCTTTACTCCATTGCATATCGCCTACTCAGAGGCGATCTCTGCCTAACACACAAAGCTATGCCAAACCCAACGCTTTCAGACATGCTCCACTTAAAGAAATCCCAATCCCTACGAGCTACACCATCTAGGGACCTAAACCTTGTCACCACAATAAACAAAACACGCTGGAGGGATAGATTCCTGTCCCAGAGACTTCCCATACTCTGGAACAAACTACCTATCTATATCAAACAAAGCTCCTCATTAGCGCTCTTCAAGAAAAATCTTGATGATTGGATGGGAGATAGGAAATTCACCCCGGGGATCACTTCTGTGTCTCTGCTCTACAGTGGCACAGGAAAATAATTTTCTTGGGTGGCAAAAGCCAGGGTACCTTTGGCTAGGCTTATATAGGCCCTAGGGCCAATAGCCTAGTACATACCTATGAACCTATAAACCTATGATCATCACCATCATCACCAACCTATTCTAATCTCTACTTCTACACCACTGGCAACTTACCATTCCTATTCTCAATCTCAGATATTATAGTCTTACATCTTATATTTTTGTGGCTGGGAAACACTAAAGATTTCTGACTGCTGCAACATAATTTCTCCTTACTAGACCATTATATCCATACTTTGTTACAGTACATGCAAGAGGCTTTTGTGTGTTTCTTTTCTCTTATATCTTCCTGTCTGTCCCAAATCTTCTTTATCAGATTGTCTTCTGCTTTTCAGCACATGTACCTGAAACAACATAATCTGTTCTCTTTCATGTTTTCTATACCATTTTTGACATTACTTGCTAAAATGCTATGTTAACACTGTGAACATGTGCTACAGTACACTCATTTTTGTAAGGGGGACTGATAATATTAATTTACACAGTGTTCTGTGCCATTGAAATATTTTGGCTTTAGTCAAGAAAGAAAAGTTATTATGCAGTATGCTGTACGGGATCTACATTCTAGTAATATACCAGTAATTAGGCCCTCCAAAGTCACAGGTGCATCCCTTGAAGTAAGTAAATCAATAGATTATTATCACTAAAAACAGACAGAAGATACTTGATGAATTAAAAATAAAAAATGCACTGTTTTGGGGTTCATGGGGCTTACAGATAATGGATTTGTTTCATTACTATTGCCCTACAAGGTTTTGACTCTAGGAAATTGATGTAGAATGTTATTTACTTACTCTGTGTAAAAGGCATTTTTTTTTACTCAAAATAAGGGTAAGAATTAATGGGACCATCTGGTTCACTGTCTTCCCCTACACCCTTAGCTATGTTCCTTTCTGTCATGTCATTTTATTATCTTCAAGCTATGCTTTTTATATCTTTGTGGTTTACCTGAATGTGCACTAACTCAGGATTGCCTTGTTCAGTAACTTGTCTCAAGGCAGACAGCTTAGCTTCTTTGACCAGAAATACTAACATTGCTAATTTGCAGTTGTAGACAAAATCCGATTCTACCCCTGGATTCATGAAGCTTGCGCCAGGCGCAGGCATATCGTATGCGGGATAATGCCAAATATGTCCGCCGAGCGATTCAGGTACAAACCAATTCCACATGCACAACCGGCGTACGCCAGATCTGCGCAGCCCTCGACATAGGTATGCTAATCCCCCCATGCACAGTATCACACCATGCAAATGAAGGCATACAGTGATTCTACGAAGTGGTGCAGGTGTAGCGTAAGCCCATGGAAATGTAAACCAAAAAACACAGTTTACATTTTCCCAAACAGAACATTGGAGCTATGGAAGCGGACCAGACTCATGTATTACAAAGTAAACATATGCCAATGGCTAAATACACAGCCAATGGCACAAGAAAAGATGCACAACACCTAAAAAACAACATTTAATGTCATGTCCACAGTAACGCACAGTACAACCGCAGGGCATGTGTGCGCAAACAGGAATACAAAGGAAATATATACAAATGTCATAAAATCGCAATGTAAGACGAATCAGGATTTCATCATAATACACAATGGTAGGCATGGCACACCACAAGCAAGGCGCAAGGGTTGCCAAGGGCCCACGACAGTGTTCGGTGTGGTAACTATGAATTAGTAGTCAATGCCATGCAAATGAGGCAGGTAATACTGAATCACAAATGTCCCACCGGATGAAGGATGTACCAGACGGAGCAGCACTATAACACTGAGGAGTGTCTCAGAGCTGATACATGACATCAGCAGAGGGGTGTATCTCCGTAGCTGTAAGCACATTGGAGCAATGCAAATCTGGCCTGGCCATTGCTAAGCAAAGCTGCAGGATGGGTGTGGGGAGGAGGGTCTAGGATCGTTCAGCTGAGAGCACAAATGGTGCCCGAAAGTGCATGTGCACGGGGATGAAAACGTGCCCGAAATGCAGTATGCGGATGCACGCGCCGCAAACAATAGCACAAACAGGAAGGTCAGGTGAAGAAAAGAAGGAAATGCAGAAGTAGGGTAATTGGCGTACTACTGAGCAATTAACACCAATCAACTCACGGCGGCCAATCGACGGCAGTAGACAAGCCTGCATGCAGAAACCTGTAAAACAGGATAGGGGAGGCATAGAATTGCAAAGAAATGAGGGGAGGAATTGGAATGCAAAGATAGGAGAACTGTCATAGCAGAGCAAAGCAAACCCACAGTAGACCGGCAATAGAACACATTACGCAAGATAAGCCAGGTCTGGGAAAGTACAAATGAAAGCAGGCTGCATGATGCATGCCAGCAAATGGTAGGTGTAATGTGCACAAATGTAAAGGGAAGGGCAGGAGGTAATTTACGGCAGCCAAATGTAATGCAACACCAAAGGCAGCACAATAGTGGTTCCGGTAATAAAACACAGAAGATACCCTGTAGCCACGATCGTACATACACACCCTATGACATCATCAGTGTTCACAGCAAAATAGTATAAAGTGTGAAAGCACCCAACACACACCTGTGTATTCCCAAACACTGCACCATAGGTGTAAACAGACGGAGAACTTTTAAAATGTACATGTTGGGAGCTGCCATAGTTGTGATTCATCAGCATGTGTTACAAACCGATGGTGTTGTGGCGGATGATGCCGACAACCACCGTAGGCCTCAGAGGAGGAGAAGAGTGTTCAGACCAAGGGTAACCTACCTGGGGCTACATAATCTGGATATAGTAGAGCATTACAGGGTGGACAGTGACATCTTACAGCAAATAGTAGAGCTGTGCCGGCCACGCCTGAAAACCAGAAACAACAGAGGTGAACCCATCCCAGTGGACACAAAGGTATGTGTAAGCTTGCGAATACTAGCCACAGGTACCTTTCAAGGCCAACTGGAGATATAATGGGGATCTCACAGACATCAGCATCCAGGGTACTACACCAGTTCCTGGATGCCATGTTACCACATGCCAATGAGCATATATACTTCCCCCGAACTCAGGAAGAGTTGGCCAGCAATATGCGTCGCTTCCACCATGTGGCAAACTATCTAGAGGTACTTGGTGCGATAGACTGCACGCACATACATATCAAGTCACCACCCGGTAAGCATGGTAGGCACTACATAAACTGTAAGGGATTCCACTCCATCAACTGCCAGGTCATGTGCAATGCCCAGGGCATTATCATGGATGTGTGTGCTGACAGCCCTGGAAGCTACCACGACTCCCATATCTGGCATGCCTCACAGCTGTATCAGGTATTTGTCAGGGGGCGCATCCCACAAGGCCACCTTGTGGGGGATTTTGGCTATGCACTGGAGCCGTGGATGATGACCCCCATCAGAAATGCACACACACCAATGCAAGAACGCCATAATGAGGCACATGCACAAACCAGAATCATGATAGAGCGTGTGTTTGGGATGCTGAAATCATGGTTCCAGTGCTTGGACACATCTGGTGGAGCCATGCAGTACTCTCCAGGTGTGTGTGCCCACATCTTCATAGTATGTGCCATGCTACATAATATGATCTTGCGGAAACAGCTGCAGCAGGGTCAAAATGGGGGAGGGCCTCACAGCCCACTGCAATTGCTAAGGCCAACAAAGGCACAGAGGGATCCAGACCACAGACACACTGCACCAGCCCCAGTAGGCAGACGGAGGCATGCCCAATATCCCTACGCCTTGGCAAAGAGGGAATGTATAGCACATACTCTGACAGTGTAGGCCCCCATGGACTGACACTCCTCTCCACCTGCACACACAGTAAAATGGATGGCACACAAACACGACCACCTGTAAATTGTGATGTATAGGTGGCCCACTGTAGAATCCTACATAGGCAGCCCTCAAACATTGTACAAGCAACAGCCATTGGAACACGGAATACCAACACCTAAACAGTACATATGCCTATCAGCATCTGTCGGTGCTGTGTGTATAGGTTCTCAGGTACATCGGTAGGTACACGCCCGATTGTCAGAGGCAAAACACCAAACGGGGCAAACAGTGTCTCCCGTCACCACAACATCGAGTAAGGAACTGTCACTTACTGGAGCAGAGGCAATCGTGGGAGCACATGTGTGTAAGTACTGCCCTGTACACACTCAGCACGGATTCCCCGCTGCGTTAATGAGGGGCTCCACATAATGTAATCATGGATGTTATGTCAAGGCAGGGGATGTACCCAAGACATGTATTCATCACCCCAGCATGCTGCACCCATGGTCATATGAAGGTGTAGCACATTATCGGGTGTAGCTCATTGTGATATACATACCCAATGCCGGAGTACATCCAGTAAACATCACATGGACATACCATTAACTGGACTCATCAATATGTAAACTAACTGAGTTATCCATGTGAGTGCAGTGTGGAGTAACTGCTGTAGTCTACTCCACATACAAAATGACATAATACGTGTACAACTCCCAAATGTCCAAGTGGTATATGCAGTGACCGCCGTGCATGTTCCTGGTCCCACGTCCTGCAAGGGATGTAACGTAATCCCGACGGCACGGGTAATGCATTCCGGATGCAGGTAATCAGAATATGTGTAGCACACGTTAGTGGGAATATGCGTTGCCCACTGCTGGTAAGCGATGTTTAAATACGACTATAAGGATATGCACGAAACAGGGATAAGCTTCACCGACCACTGCGCAGATCACAGTTAATGACGTACAGAACAGGTGAAACCAGCATTAGTCACCCCTGAACAAATAGCGCCTGCTCTGAAGGGTAAAATGACCACTGCCAGGAGTTGAACAGGCAATCATGTATACAGTCACCCAACACTATTGCTAGCCAAGATATACCTACGGTAGCGTTGCCACATTTCAAATGACCAATGTGGGACATACATCAGATGTCTGCAGGCCGACACATACACCTGGCCAGTACGAAAACCAGAACATCAATGTTTTGCCTAGATAAAAGCTTATTCTAGTAATGGTCGTAGTTACGTGTTCCGTGTCCTGTAACATGTAGGTGGTTCAGATACAGAACAAGTGTTGTATGAAACTATTACATAAATATAGGGAATATGTTTGTCCCAAAGTCGCAGGACATTTGCCATGTTCACAAATATTTTGCAGGACACAACTGCACAAAGAGGGACTGTCCCTCGCAAAGTGGGATGGGTGGTAATCCTAACCTATGGCAGGTGTGTAATGTGACAGGTACAGACACAAATGTGTGGAGTCCAGGAAACACAGTATACACTGACAAACACACAATGAAAGGTGTAGCGTGCCTGTCACCAACCCTGTCAGATATATATATATATATATATATATATATATATATATATATATATATATATATATATATATATATAGTTCCCTATCAGAAGCCTGAAACACTATAAGCCTGAAAATCAAAATCCTGAAAACTAAAGCCTGAAAATTCAAAATCCTGAAAGCCCAAAATCCTGAAACTCAAAATCCTGAAAACACAAAATGGACATACTGACGTCATTGTGGCTTTGCTATTGTTAGCCCTGTGGTGTTAGGTCATGCGTTGGGTTCAGGTAAGTGTGCGGTTGGTTTTATGTTAGGGTTAGGGGCGGTTTAAGTGAGTTAGGGTTAGGGCGCAGGTTAGGCATGTATGCAATAGTGACAAATATTGGGGTTAGGGGCGGTTTATGTGAGTTAGGGTTAGGGCGTGGATCAGGTGAGTGTGCGATAGTGACGGACCTTAGGGTTAGGGTTAGGGTCAGGGTCAGTTGGTAGATATTAGTGTCTTTATAGTGACATATTAGCATTATTTGTGTTTTCAGGATTTTGGGTTTTCGGGATTTTGAATTTTCAGGCTTTAGTTTTCAGGATTTTGATTTTCAGGCTTATAGTGTTTCAGGCTTCTGATAGGGAACCATATATATATATATATATATATATATATATATATATATATATATATATATATCTACACATATATAATTCAGATAGAAAGGGTGATAGTGTGATATATGTCGATATATAAGGAGTTACTGACATCTGCAAATATATAGATAGGTCAACGACATTCAAAACACCTTGGAGGTACAAATAAATAAGATAAAACCAACTATGGAACGTGTCACACACTGACATGCGTAACCACGAGGCTGAAAGACAGAAAGAACACAGTACTGGAACAGTAGAACTGTGAGCAATACGATAGGAAGGGACATGTAGTCACCGCTGCTGGCGGTGCGGTCCACGTAGGCACCATGTACAACTGCGTTTGTGAGTGATGTAGCCTGTGTATGTGTGTGTTGAGGGTGCCATGTGCATTTCCGTGTGACTGTAATGTGTGTGTGTGTGTGTGTGTGTGTGTGTGTGTGTGTGTGTGTGTGTGTGTGTGTGTGTCCGCATCGTGCTTCTGTAGGTGCCAACTCGGAGGTAGATCATTACGGTAGGTGCGGGTATAGCTAGCCGTAGGCATGCGGTAAACACCTGTTCCACATTGGGAGGGACAGCCCCTCCCTGGGCAGGTGTGTCCTGACATGAAACATTACAAAGGGCAACTGTCCAAGAGTTTAGGACATTAGTATGTCCCAAATATTATGCAATAGTGGCAGGAAATAGTCATGCCTGTATGTAAGAAACGGAAATGTTACATGCAATATGATAACTAGGCAAAGTCCAAGAACACTAGGTATGTAATGAGGATAAAAGTATGTGCTATCCTGTGTACTGACCGTGGCTATATGTCAACCTGTAAACACCACTGTGTGACCCGCAAGTGTCCAACTATGGCCATATGAAAAGGTGGCAACCCATGCCACAGAGGGTCTGTCACCAACACCACTGCAATGACTGCAAATATCAGGGACAGACATACATGAGATAGCTGTCATTTAGAAATATCCCTGCACATATCACTGTACATCCGGAGGTATGGAAGCATCAACCTCACCTGCATACCATATAGAAACAAATTAACAACGGCCCAATGTAAAATCCCGTAACAGAAGTCTACTAAGTGATAGCTGTTTAATTAGGGAAGGAGTCCACACACATATATATGGACTATGTAGAAATGCAAGCCCCACAAAACCGTATATGCTAAGTACACCCGCCTACATCCCCCACACTGGAAACAATAGCAATACAGACTGTAATCACAGCACAAACATCCAGTTAGTCAATTACATCTGCTGAACCGTTAGCATACCTTGTGAGAGACACATTTAAAGGTGCCATGCAAAATTGTATTTGTTGTATAATGGAACAAACGTTGATGTTACAGGTGTTGTTTGCAATAGTCCGTTATCAGATGGGTGCGATGACAGGTACAGTCACATGTAGAACCACATACTCAAGCCGTCACACACAATCCACGGGGGACATGACTCCAAACTACACTTGGCTCTACACATAGCAGTTGCAATTACACAAAACAAAACACAATACAGGCCATCTCCCCAAAGGTAGGGCAAATGGCCAATGCCCAAGTGGAGAATTCAATTATACCCCACTGTTGCCGTGTAATTGGCAAATGGAGTAGCTGCACAGCTGATGTGCACATAATTAGTCACACAGGAACACCAATTGGCGGCAGTAAACCACATGTTGCAGGTATCGACGTATATAAGGATGACTTGCCAGATATGCAAACCGTATGCTCATACCGTAAAACAGTTTAAAGAGTGACACAGAAGAGCGAGATAGAGACGAAATACCGGAACAATATCAAGGTATGTAGAACACTCGGTATGTAACTGTATGTATAGCATGTTCTGTATTAACTATGTCAGTGCATGTATAGCCTGGTTTGCATTAATTAAAAGTGTCCGCAATGCATAAATTGGGAAATGGTATTTATGTAGGATGTCTTGCTGATCATACTAATGCTTGTAGAAGTTGTGCGTGCAGCAATGAGCCACAAGGTAAACAGCACAGACACCATAATGGATGCAACATGAGGGCTTTAAACAGAACAATGCCATATGACCCGCCGTCAGTGGCAGGGTATGTCCAACAAGTACGTGCCATAGCAGGGGATAGTATAAGTTGATATACTGTAACAGTACGCATGTGTATGGGCATATAACGACAATGATATGTCTAAGGTGGTCCCGCTGTGCAAGTATGCTTTGCATTATGGGATACCATGTAAAATATGTGTAATGTATAGTATAGTAGATTGATATGTCAGATATGCTACACAGGAGAGCAGGCATATTATGCATACCAAAGGTATCGTATAGTGATGTGAGTAGCATTATTTAATGAATTTATTTATAATCAGTTATGATGAAATAAATAATGTAATCCACTCTGTTCATTTGCAAAGGACGCAAACATTTCTCCCATACTGGAATAGCAGAAGAGATGTGACAGACAAATAAGAACATGATTGGCATGTACAATAACAGGATACATATGGCCTGTAGTCACGGGACATTGTAATAGCGTGATAGCTAATCTAAATGGAAGGGCTACTCCAGTAACCATGCACAAAGGACATGTAATAGCTCCACAGGTTCATAGTGGGGTACCATGCAGTCTGGCAAGTCTATGTGTAACAACAACTACAGTGTTCACATCAGTGGCACCTCCCTAGGGTAGTGTCCTGTGAACAGAAGAGCCATGTGTAACCTGCACCTCTGCACAGTACAGCCAATGCAGTGATCCCTGGCGTACATGTGTCACCCATCCACCAAGTGAGGTATCACATGAACAGTGCTACTGAGTGTCCCTGCGTGTTGTACATAGGAATCTTGTTCCAAAGCATGGTGAGTGTCCGGTCAGGGAATGCAACCCCCAAGCACATCCCACCCACTGTTGTGTCTGTGCACATATCCATGAGCATGACGCTCACAGTGGCTATTGTTTATGTTGCGTATGCGGAGTATATCCATTAACATAGTTGCAGACATGGGCCCTGTCTTTGCAGCAGAGGTCACCCCTGAGTATGTAGTCTGCAAATGTGTACAGACGTGGTGTCTGTACTTCAGCTGCATACTTTAACTGTTGTAGCTCAATAAACATCATGGCATGTTAATGTTGTGTTATGTAAAGCTGTAGCTGTTGTGTAAGTACACCCTAAGTGGGGTGTTGTACCCTTGAATGTGTGTATAAGTCCGGTGTTCAGAAGTACAATGGGTGCCTATGTACCAGCTACACACCCAGTACAGACAAGTGTGGACATGTAGAAGGATATCCATGCCACAGTGGCAATGTGGTAATCACAGGAGTGTGTGCGACATACGTGTGTAGTATGAACATGTACAATGCGACATGTATATAGGGGACTAACACCTATGTGATAACCAGTGGGTGGATGGTGTACTGCAAAGGTGATGTTCATACACCTAGTGTCATGCAGGTTGAGGCCATGATGTTCATATCAGGTATCCGTTACAGTGACACCCATATGGATGGGATCAGTATCAGCTGGTGGATCAACAACGGCGCTTGGTATGCAGTGGTCTGTAAAGCTAGGCAGGGAAGGTCCCTCTATGGTAGCCTGTACCTCAGGGAAGCATATACCGAACATGAGGGCCCCCATGACTGAGGACTGTGGTATGCCAAGTGTAACTGAAATGCAGTATGTGATATGGTATGTTACCCTCAGTGTTTGTGTCCAGTCCTTTAGCCACTTTGCATAACATCCTGAGACATATGTTTTGATGTGCAGGTGGATGTGTATGTTGTCAGTACCAGAATGGAGAACGGTGCTGAAAGGCAGCGAGAGAACAATGTAGGCTGTGTGAACCCCCATGTCGTCATCAACGACTCTGGTCACTGTATGAAAGGAGTTCACCAGGTGTAGGAGGCATGCTGTGGTCCCAACAAGACCAACCCGGGTGGCATCAAAGGACCAAAGCACAACAAAGTCTCAGCGAATGATGTCCATGATGATGTGCCCTACAGCCGTGCAGAACAGTCCAGTCAGGTGTGTAGGGCAATAGTCCCAGTCGTGCATTGTGGCACTATCTGTGTGGAGTGTAACTGTTGCTGTGTGCCAGTCAGGGGCCACAATGTCTGGTACAAGGCTATTACTGAATATGGTGTCCCAGTGGGGAGACATGTCATTCAGAGGTTTGTGGACATCACAGCCTGGGATTTTGTAGGGTGACAAGGGGCCAGTGTCCCAGGACATATAGAGAGCAGGTCAGTACTGTGTAGGTGTGACTGCAAGGACACCGCAATGTTCCTGCAAGGAATGTGGCCCCATAGTGAGTGAGAGGGTGTAATGTCAGCATTGAAGCCATCAGACAGCATGTTGCCAACATCACCTGTTTCTGTCATGTTCCAGAGTGACAGTTGTATGTGTGAGCAGATGTGGGTATTGCCAATGACTACTGACATACCACCATAATGCCTTGTGGTACATCCCGGAATGTGTCGCAGTAATGTGTACGTAGCTAGTTATGGAGTATGTGATGAGGGATCCCGTGGCCCTACCGAGGCTGACCAGTGAGTTACCCCACCCATGGGAATGTACATCACTGTGCAACAGCCTCCACCTGCTGTTGTAAAGTATGTCCATGGAACTGCACCCCCAGAGTGGCGTCTGTTATCTGGTGTGTGCCATCATGGCTCTGTGTGGAATAGCATGATCCATTTTGTCATGTACGTGCTAATGAAGTGCACAGAGGTATGTCTCAGCATTTGTATGTGCATTGTCCACCTGCACGTGTGTCGTGACGTCAACTACTGCTGTCATAAGACATCTGTAGTAGGTGTTGTAGTACTCGTGTACTGTGTATGCCGTGAAGTGTGTGGTGCCAGTATGTGGTTAACAAGGGTGAGTAGCATATGTTCGGATTCCACCAATGAGGGGATAACCCCAGGTGTGGAACAGCAGTCACATGTTGGTAGTGTCCATGTCAAGGATACTGTTGGTCTTGGAGGTGGTGTGTATGGGTCAATCCTGCCGAACGGAGGTTATGACTCACGGACAGTGTACGCCTAATGTGTCGGTACATGTGTGGCTATCACAGTTAAGTGTGGGTTACTGTCAGTCTCACATCAGTAGCAGCAGTCTGAGCCCAACTGTCCAGTACACCATGAAATTAGGTCTGATAACCGTGGGGTATGTTGAATCCGCAGCTTGTAACACTGTGTATAGCAGTTCCGGACACAGTTATTTGCACGTGGAGCACCTGTGATGCATTGTGCTAGGTAACCAGCCGGGATGTGTGTACAACATAGTGAAATATGGGGACACCTCAGCCGTGGGTGTGCCAGTCCAGGTACGTGCCTGAGAGGTATGGTCTGTCTATAACCAGTCATTGCAGGTGTGCTCTGCAGAGCCTAGAGACAGGTCCCAGTCACTGCAGAGATATTGAAGTGGTGCAGTAGCAGGTGTGCCTTGCCTGCGTGCTTCACAGAGGATGATGTCAAGCATTGTGTTACATGACCACATGTTTCGCTAGCCAGTTCCCGTTCTGGTGGTGACTGTTATTGGACACTGTGCAAGACAGGCAGTATAAAAGCAGCAAGAGTCCAACATGTGATCCGTACTCCCAGGGCTGACAGGTGCAGGTCAACTGTGCCAAAGCATCATGTTGTTTGACCAGGTCAGTCAAAGTGGACAGGTACCAGACACCTGTGGAATGACAGCGGAAGCATGGGCAACTGTTGGAGTGACACAGTCGGTCGTTGTACAGTGGTAACAGGTCTGGATGACTGCAAAATGTTCCCCAGGGCTCGGACCACACCATCAGGGCTACAAGACTGGTGGGCTATTGCATGTCCCTGAACACGTAGTCTGTGCCCTGAGATACAACTTCAGTCACACTAACATGAAAAATGACAGTCACATCATACCTGCTGAGGTGTGGCATGGGTGCATAGGTTATGTTGCAGAACCAGTTACCCCACAGCAGGATGTAAGTGACTATCACCTTGTGTAGCCTGCTGAGTGGAACAGCAGTGTGACCGCCGACAGAGTCACCTATGACAGGTGTGTTGTGTATGTTATGACACCCTATTGGCTGTATGTGATGGACACACATGCATCTGTGGGCTATAGGTTGGTGTGGTTGTGTTTGGCGATGTGGGCTGCCGTTGGTGCCTACACAGAGTATGGAGGGGTACTGCACAAGGTGCCCTCGTATGTGTGGCCTGTGGTGGGGATCATGTGAGACTATGTGATGAGTGGGGTGTGCTGCGAATGTTATACATCCCCACATGACTGTCAGGTGCAGTCAGGGTTGGTGACAGTATAACCCCCAGCAGGGCTGCATGTGTGCATCCCCCACAGGCTGTACCGTTGTATGTTGGAAGGTGTGCATTGACTGTGTACATGAGAATAGCTCTATTGCCACATGTACAACATAATCATCATATAGACAGGCAATAGCACTGGTACGTGCCAGTTGGACATGCCTGTATATAACTGGTACGTGCCAGGTGGACATGCCGTATAAACCACCATGTCTCACGAGATATGTGAGTGATGTGTGTACGACAGCTGCTGTACTGTACGCAAGCTGGAAATGTATGGACAGGCAGTGTACCTGTGAGGACTGGTGTGGAATGGGTGCTATACTAAGCAGTAGCTCATAACGTGCCAAGAAGCTCTGAACAAGTGCTGAGCATGAACATACAATACAGATAGGGTGTTGGATAATATCAACCCACAAGTGTTGAAGACAGTCATGATTGGTGGCACTGCATCAGAACACTGCCGGGTATGGTCTGCAAGTCCATGAACCATTATCAATGTAGATGTTAGCAGTACAGATGTACAAGACAGTACAGATATTTGACTACAAATGCCTTTGTATGTCACAGGAGTGTTCTACCAGTGGCCTGTTGACAGACTCACAACTACTAAAGGTGCTACAGTGACATGTGTATATCACACTGGTGTCAGCTACAGTAAACCAGGGTTAATGTGTTGTACCCCACCCTCATTGTAGCCCATACCACACAGACAAATGTCAGCCATCTGTGTATGTGAGGATGTGAATGGCCATGACCTATGGGCAATAGTTGTCAGAGTGTTGTGAACAACATACAGAATGGGCTTTGTGTGTGAGGTGTGTGACATATGTGCACATTCTGGTGGATGATATCAGCAATGTCACCGCTAGGGGAATATCCATGTACCCATTAAGTACCACCTAGGCTGTGGTCAACATTATGGACACTGTGTTAGGGATGGTGTTGTGCAGTCCACCTCCCTGGGTTGGAGACTTCTCCATGGCCCTTGAGGTAGTCATCCAAGGTACCCATGTCATGACAGGGTGGCATCCATGAGCACGGAGATCATTGGACAGGCATACACAGCACCCGTGTGACCAATATTGGAACACATATCACCTTCCAGGGGTAGGGGCCATGCGTGGATGGCCGATACCAGCCTCCACAATACTCACCTCCAGTATGCAGTATGCTATCCACCTTGCATACAGACATATGCCACACTATGCTGCTGGACATGCTACATGTCCATAGCCTGATCTGAAAGACATACGTCATGGACAACCACCGTCCTACGACTAGGTTGGCCACATGCTGGACAGATCCCTGTGCCATACCTGTGACATACTCCTGCCACACCATGCAGCCCTGTCCACATAGCTGCACATATCATCCCTATCATACATGGTGTGATGGCCGTATGGTAGATGTAGTATCAACTGTCTGGATCAGTAATGTGTCACTGATGCCCCTCGCGGTGGTGTACTGGGTGTCGGATACAGCTAGTAAACCCTGCCCGTACATGCTATAGCCGATAACCTTACCTGCGAATGACGTCTGACTAGCAATTGTCCCATGCCTATCACATGTGCAGCACAGGCAATCCGTGGCAGGATGTTGAACAGTTGTACAGTGCAGTGTAGATGTCTATGGCAAAACAGATGCATGTACAGGTTTCCATGCGTACTTGTGCATTGTCACTGCCCAAGTCCATTAAGGCTGTGTCTGTGTTGATATGTGATATATACACAGCATCAAGGTCAACAGCATTACCGTGGACACATACAGGCATGTACAGATAGGTAAGAACACCAGTGCAGGCAAACAGACATGCCCACATGAAGACAGCAGTCACATGCAATATGAACACTGTAATGAGGTGACACACATATATGGAGATGATATCCAATGCATAATGGGTGTTACATGTGTGAGACACATACATGCCAGTCGTGTCAGTGTCATGATGATTTGCAAAGATAACTGTGCAGATGTACTAGAAATGTATGTGCAGCAGTATCACTGTACATGTCTGAAAATGTGACATGTCACCTTCATCATGTCTTACAGATAATGCCTCGTACACGCCTACCAGCATACAGCTGACAGGAGGATGATGTCCTAATCCCGTACCTCCATGAGAACCACGAGGTGTTATTTAGCCATGTGCCACAGCACGCACAGCAGCAGGACGACCTGTGGCAGGATCTTCGCAGGAGGGTCAACGAAGTGGGTGGCCACAACCGCACCTACCAGCAGGTGTGCAGACACTGCACAGACTTGATACGTCATGCAAAACAGCATGCCACTGCAATTGCCAGGGAACAAGGTGGAACAGGTGGTGGACCACCAACCCAGCCTCCACTCACACACACAGAGGAGCTACTGGCCAGTCTGGGGACACCCTTGGAACAGCTCCCACAAACACTAGCTGCCATCGTGGAGGTGGGTGTCTCCAAACCAATGAGCCTGGAGTTGCCTGGTAAGTCAGTACTGAACATATGGCCAGTTTATCCCACGTACGTGCATGTGTCACTGTACATCATGTAATGTAACAACATATGCAAGGTATGTGGACACACATGCTGCATACTACAGTATGCTACCCTGTGTATGCACCATACCTCTGAACTGTACAGGTATTTGCAGAATGTCCAGATGTCTGCCTCATATTGTCGATGTGTTCCCCTTAATATCTGTCCCTTTCTGGCAAATAGCTGAGGACTGGAGTCATCAAATGATGACAAACATTTGTGTTTACGACTGTACATTCCTTGTAAAAACCATGTGCATGCAAACCTATTATTCTAGCAACTTTCTAAGTTTGTAAGAGCAACATTTAACATCTGTCCCTATTTGTCCCCCATCATAGTAGGCTTTGTCCAGATTTATTGTTGTAAGTGATTGAGAGGTATGGTATGCACACGTGCTTACTATATGCTATTGTACAGGCGAATGTGTTAGCTTGCACAGTGCACCCTGTGGCTGTCATACAGTCATGGATAATGTTCATACTGCTGTGTCACCCCTATACAGGTACCTCTGGCATGCCGCACAGACAAGAGTCCGTTGCAGGTGAGACTGTCATCGGTATCAGGCATGTCAAAGCATAGATCTATTCGCCATGTGGCCAGTTAATACTTGTACACATGATGTTCATTTCAGACATGATATACATATAGCATCACCCATCATCCACACAGGCCACCCATGTGCAATATATACAAATGAAATGACACACAGACATGAAACCACAGTATTTGTCATTGCTACATGTGTGTCCAGCTGTGCATACAACAGTGAAGGTGTTCTACAATGGAGGCATATGTACTATACAGTGGAACAAAATGTGTGGTACACAAAACAGTACCATACAGTGAGCAGTAATATGGGCAGCCCACAAGCATCACCATTGTGTTATATGCCCCTGCAATGGGTTCAAACATTGTGATGTGCCATCCAACATGTCTCAGACACGTAGTGTTTTGGCTGCAATATTGTCACACTTTCCCATAACCCATACCCCACATAGCACACATACACCTGTTGTCTGCATAGCTCTGTGGATGGTGACATATCTGACATCTATGGGTGCATGTCATATGGGACAACACAGACATGTGTGATAGATGGCCATCACACACATATGACCAACACATGTGCACACATGGCCATGGGGGATGGCCAGAGACACGTAGCCACACAGTAGATGTGATGTGGATACACTCTGTCTCACTTTGTCCACACATGGTCCAATTACAGCCCTACTAGACCGATTGTACAGGTGATGTGGTGCGCTGCACATGTTAAATGCCTGTGCACAGTTAGTGGAGGTGTCACTGATGTCTACCTCATAAGATATGTTGAACATGACGCCTGTGTCATAGCATGACAGTAGTCACCTCTACAGCTTCCACTGACAGTGACACCAGGCCACAGATACTGTACATTTCCCTTGCTGCCATAGTACATAACTGTTAGCTGTGCACCTTGTGTGTGAGGTACATCAATGTCATGTGTGAAATGGTGAAGTGACAGGTCCGCTATGTGTGGACATGGTTGCCAGGCAGCTAACACTCTGCAGTTATCGTGCAGGGCTGTCATCTGTATGTCCTCCAGTGATCTGTCACATGACACAGCATGGTTTGGTGTGGTGTGTATACACCTCAGCATCATGGGTCACAATCCACAGGTATGTCATGGGTATGCATGCAGTTCTGGATATGCAATGTGTACATATTATGCACTGTTTAGCAATATATTCACCTCTTGATGCCATGCAATGGCACAGTGTCTGTACTTCACACTGTACAGCAATGTAGATGGCTCACAGTCCCCTACCATGCCCATGCACATTTGCTCAACATGTATTCTATCTGTAGGGCATACGGACAACACCGCAATGTGATACCCAGTACGACACTGTACATGTGTCAGGACACCATTGTGTCAGACATGTATGCATGTTAAGCACACGTCAGCAGATTACATGTCAAGGTCACATCAGCCATGTGTACTGTTATCCTGTTCTGGTCCACATGGTGTATCAAGGGGATGCATGCTTACTACCATGATCGTGTGAATTGCATGGCTAATGATATGACACCTGCTTGCTGTAGTGTGCATTCCAGGTGGTATGCTTACAAACACTGTTGATGTCTGAGCCGCATGCTGTCAGCTGTATCACAAGCATGCCATCTGTCATATCACATGCATGGTGTGTCAGTGTGTGTGTGTGTGTGTGTGTGTGTGTGTGTGTGTGTGTGTGTGTGTGTGTGTGTGTGTGTGTGTGTGTGTGTGTGTGTGTGTGTGTGTGTGTGTGTGTGTGTCAGTGCGTGTGTGTGTCAGTGTATGTCTATTGTAATTTAGAGTCTTTCTTTGCATTCACAGGTGATGTAGGTGTGTTACCCTCCTGCAGTCCATCTGATGTTAGTGTCCCCACAGATGCTAGCAGTGAAGAACATATGCATGCGGTACAGGCAGGTTTGTCAGGGACTGAATCTATGCCAGTGGTTGCCATCTCAGCTATGTCCCCCTCTTCCCCGCACACAGTTCAGCTGCCAACACATACCGCATCACCAGTGGCCATAGAGGAAGGACAGTCAGCGTCTGTTAGCATTGAACAGGAACATGTGGTGGCTACAGAAGGTGTGTCTCCACACCATGGTGTCAGTGTACTGACTGCAGATGTGCCACACAGGCATGTGGCCAGTGTGCTTGTAGGAGGACCTCTGGCAGACATGCACCTGCAGGACAGAGCGCAGCAGCTGGAATCACCAAATGCATGTTCCAGGCTGTAATGGCAGCACAGGCACATGCTGAATGGCAGAACAGAGGGGGCTGCTATCCGTACCCTAAACAACAACATCCAGGCATTGGCAGGTGCTCAACAGCAGATTGCTGATGTTCTGGACAGGCGATTGGGTGACATGGTCAGAATCCTTGACCATGGCATGACAATCCGTGAGCATGAGCTGTCTGTGCTGGAACATCTGGTAGGGGTGAGGCATAGGCCAAGTGGAAGTAGGCCAGCTACACCACCTAGTGCAGGTCAACGTGAGTGTGTCACCTCACATGGCCGCTCCCATAGTGCCGGTAGCAGTAGCAGTACAGCTGGTGCTGTGCTGTCCACACCAGCACACAGCAGGCCACGTGGACGTGGCCCTGGACATTCCCAGCGGGGACACGGTTCCAGTGGCCATGTGTCGTTGGACAGTAGCCATTTTGTACCTCCACCTGGTAGTGCCCGTGCAACCCTGGCAGGCACAGGACACGTGGCCGTGGCCAGACACAGTAAGCTGTACAACCTGGTCTGTACAATCTGGAGGTGTTGATAATACCCTTGTGTAGGCCTCACAAATGACAGAACTGTGTGCACACATACACGCACACAGCAAACACAACTGTAGGGCTCCACAACACCCACATGCATACTGAACAGACATGTCCAATCAAATCACCAGCCCTTATCCACACACATGATGTCATCCATTGGTGCAGCCTATGCACCTGGCAAACATTATCATCCTGTGCATATGATGAAGCCTGTGCCGCATCCCTGTCATCTACACCATCGGTGCAGGGATATGCTCAAATGGTCTGATGCACAGGGTGAACAGAATAGTGAGAGGTGTATCTTACATTACTTGTGTATGCATAGTGAGGGAAGTGTATGTTGCATTGGTTGTGTGTGAATAGTGAGAGACATGTATATGACATCAGTTGTGTACTGTCGACATGCACCAGACATACCATGTAGTACAGGTGCATCATGCATTGTGATATGTTCACAGTATGTGTCTCGGTTACAACAGTAACAGCATGTTGGTAATGATGCCCTGGTTCCCTCCTATGGTGTACTGGCATGTGCCTACAGGTAGCAGTGTTTGTAGTCCCCCATGTGTAACTGTGGAGTACTCACAGGCACATTTGGCAATATCAGCATGCTAAATGTACCCTCAACCTGACTGTTGGAAAGTCTAACATGACACAGATGTCCGCACATATACTGCACCTGAAGCATGTGGTCAGTTGAACAGGCTACAGTGGCCAGGGACATGACATACATATCAGGAAACATTACAGGTATGTTGACATAGTGTGGGGGTTGTACACAGCGGTCTGGCCAATGATGATGTTAGAGGCCACTTGATAGCATGAGGTCACACTGTGTAGCAGTAATACCCTGTCACATTACAGGAACATGCCTACATTCACGGGGTCTACAACACTATAACGCACACCCCATAGTGTTGAGGTGAGGACCCTTGCCTATGAGGTCATCACCCTCACAGTACTTTGCACCCACATGACGTGACACAGAGAAGGAACCTGCACAGGTAGCCAGTACGGCTGGGACCGATGGCATCAACAGGGTAGTAGACTGCATCACCATGAGGGGTTAGTGATCCTTTTTTCACTGTATGGTAGCATACACCCTCACACCAAGTACCAGACAGCCATACATACATACACACACACACTATGGTGACCACAAATGTGTATACAGATAGCCGATGTGTGTGATGCACCACACCTGCCGACGTCATGCTTTCCACACTGCAGTATGTACAGATCTCTACAACGGTGTACAGGGGTATGTAACAATTGGGACATAATCCCCATCATATGTGGCATATGTGGTCACACAAGCGGACACACATGGCAGTGCTGGGAATGATACACCTGCCATATGATGAGACGTTTGACAGACATGCAGCGGTATTGTCCGCATTATGTGTACCAACGCTATGTCTGGCAATTGTGCTGCTATATGCACACAGGAGGATATAAGTGTTACAGGTGTCATGTGACGTACATTCGGTAACACCTGACAGCTGTGTAAGTGTTATGTCATCACCGTCAAGTAACAGTGACATAGCGTACTGTTTGCACATGTCATGGTAGGATGGCGTGTGACACACCTGTGAGCCGTCCCCGGCAAACATCAATCTACACAGGTGGATCACCACTTTATGTACACACATCCCTCCATATGTGATGTACAACCAACCATACTGTCAGTATGTCACCATATACAGGTGTCAATGATGGGGCTGCATTGTGACTGCATGTTGTAGTTAGGCACAGATGAGTTACGGACATCAGCCACTGCACATGCATGGTTGCTGCATGCACAGTACAGATTGTACATGTGTGTTGGTCCTACATGCGTCTCCTGTAGCCATGGTTGCATGCATTGCTATTGGTGGACATGTGTGTTGACATACATAACACATGGACTGTGGTATGATATCACGGGTGTCATGGGTGACTAGTAAAGGGGAATGTGTCCTTGGTCAACATTGCTACCTCCTGTACTATGAGCATTCAACAGACATGGACCCACCTTCCATTTGCATGCATATGATTTCTTAAGCCACTTGTCTGTACGGGAGACAGCAAAAGCTATGCTATGTACATATGTGTTGTGTGTGTCATCCATGCACGCATCCACTGCAATCACATGTATGACATATCCAAACATGTGTGTTCGTTGGTGTACAGCAACACTCATCTGTCACAGCTGTGTAAGACCCAGGGCCCCTGGTATGTCTTGAGCTGACCTGGTCATGTATAGTGGTATCGTTGCAATGCATAACACCTGTTGGAACCCTGTCGATACATGTGTACTCTGCACAGTTGCTGTAGACCTCTGTACAGTCCACTGGTCATGTGTCACACGGTGTTGTGGTAATGTATGGTTGTGTATTGCTGCACCAACAACATGGTGATGTCTTGAGGGCTACAGTGTAGACTGTGGTGTGTACGTTTGTGATCTGCACCTGTGACAGATGTGATGGCACCTGAGTGTGTACTGGTCACTGCATGTGAGTGTCTGCCCTGTGCGTGGGGACAGTTATACCTTACTGTGCCCTTCCGTGTTTAGACTCCGTCTGCATGCAAGACGGCCCTTTGCAACTGCTAAGTGTGTGAGCATGCCCAGTACGCTGTTGTGTAGATGGACACACAGGACAGTCCAAACTGAGCCCTTGCATGTTTAGACTCCATCTGCATGCAAGACGGTCCTTTGCAACTGCTAAGTGTGTGAGCATGCCCAGTACGCCGTTGTGTAGATCGACACACAGTACAGTCCGAACGGATGTGTATTACTAAGCATGTGGCCATGGCCAGTGACACCTTGTGTCGGTGATGTCCCTCTGTGCATGGGCATGGCCGTTGACATCCTGTATAGCGATGGTGGTCATCCAGGCAACAGATGTCCATTTTCAACGTCACGATGGATGCCTACCGAGTACACACTGGTCGACTATCTTGAAGGGTGTACTGTCTGTGGCACATCCCGTGTCTATGTATTGTTGTTGTAGTGCTCCGTAAATCTTTAGTTGCCCTGATCACACCACTGCCGTGTGTTTGTCTACGTCTACCGTGGGGCAGTAATATGTCTGCATGCTTTCAGACTGATCACAATCTATACAATCCCTGTCGGCGTCCTTGTCTTTGCAGATGATGACATGAGCCTAGAAGTATGCCTCTGGGTGTGCTGTGTTCAGTAATCTTGGTAGCACGTTCTGTAAATGCATCATGCTGTAGTGTGATAGGGTAGTTAGGTGTATGTTCGACTCCCAGCCCTGCCAAGTGTGTGTGTGTGTGTGTGTGTGTGTGTGTGTGTGCATGCATGCGTGCTTCCGTCCGTCTGGGGACTCAGTCATGCTTTTAGATGCCTCACACCACAGATATTTACTACCGGCGTCTTTGCCTTTGCGGATGATGGCACGTGCCTAGAAGTATGCCTTAGGGAGTGCTGTGTTCAGTAATCTTGGTAGCACGTTCTGTAAATGCGTCATGCTGTAGTGTGATAGGGTAGTTAGGTGTATGTTCGACACCCAGCCCTGTCAACTGTGTGTGTGTGTGTGTGTGTGTGTGTGTGTGTGTGTGTGCGCGTGCTTCCGTCTGCCTGGGGACTCAGTCATGCTTTTAGACGCCTCACACCACAGATATTTCCTACTGGCGTCTTTGCCTTTACGGATGATGACACATGCCTAGAAGTATGCCTCTGGGAGTGCTGTGTTCAGTAATCTCGGTAGCGTGTTCTGTAAATGCGTCATGCTGTAGTGTGATAGGGTAGTTAGGTGTATGTTTGACTCCCAGCCTTGCCAAATGTGTGTGTGTGTGTGTGTGTGTGTGTGTGTGTGTGTGTGTGTGTGTGTGTGTGTGTGTGTGTGTGTGTGTGTGTGTGCACATGTGTGCTTCCGTCCGCCTAGGGACTCAGTCATTCTTTTAGACGCCTCACACCACAGATATTTCCTGCCAGTGTCTTTGCCTTTGCAGATGATGACATGCACCTAGAAGTATGCGTCTGGGAGTGCTCTGTTCAGTAATCTCGGTAGCGTGTTCTGTAAATGCGTCATGCTGTAGTGTGATAGGGTAGTTAGGTGTATGTTCGACTCCCAGCCCTGCCAAGTGTGTGTGTGTGTGTTTCCAGCTGCATGACAACAGTACATTGCTTTTACAGT
Source organism: Protopterus annectens (assembly GCF_019279795.1). Classification (NCBI taxonomy): domain Eukaryota; kingdom Metazoa; phylum Chordata; order Ceratodontiformes; family Protopteridae; genus Protopterus; species Protopterus annectens. The sequence goes on along the minus strand of NC_056746.1, from coordinate 1,452,415,105 downwards.
ATTCACTTTCCATAACATCCGAACGGCATCTTTGCCTTTGATGCTGCTGTCTGCAGGCTAGACGTATGCCTGTGTGAATGCTGTGATCTACTAATCACGGTAGCGCATTCTGTAACTGCGTAATGCTGTTGTGTGGTACAGTGGTTATGTCTGTGTTCTGCTCCCAAGTGTTGTGTGTGTGTGTGTGTGCATATATCTATCTATATACATACATATATATATATATATATATATATACACACATATATATATATATATATATATATATATATATATATATATATATACATATTGTATATAGATATGTATGTTGAGATTATCACTCTTGAATGTGCTGCATTATCTGTACGTGATCACCTTGGATGTATGTACATCTGCTATGGCTCTGTGATAGTGCACATACTGTGTGCTGTAGTGATCCTGGGTTACACTTGTGTAGTGACCAGTTATTGTGTTGCTGGGTATTACAAGGGGCATTGGAAACAATGTTAGTACAGCACCTTTGTATGGTCGTGTGCACATCTCGGCAACAGTCAGCAGTGGTTATTACTTTGGAGGGTGAGTATGGCTCATATACATATGTATTAACTGCAATACTATGCAACTCAGGTTAACATTACTGACTCCCATTTATTCACAGGTTGTGGTACAGATCCTAGGACTGTATTCGTATATATTGACAGGTGCAGGACTGGGTTAGTGTTGGATGCATGGAGGGGTGTCCATGGCCAGTAATGGTGATCTGTACAGCCTGGCAGGTACGGTCTGTGACTGTCCCACAACCTCCTGTATATGGCTGACACATGCTGTACCTGTGTATATGCAGACACACACACTTACCACAAACAGCTAGGGCTATCACATACACACACCCATTGCATCATCATTGGGCCATGCAATAACCGTTGTCCCTCACACACAAACACACACACACACACACACACACATACCTACGTGTAGACTGGATGGCTCAATGACAGCTCTGGAAATGTAACACCACACCCTATGCATATGATGTCACCTGTGCCACCACCTGTGATGTGTAACATTGATGCAGGATCAGACTAACCTGGTGCTGATGCACACAGTGGTTTTATAACACTGTATTGATGTTAGAATGTTGTTAACACAAAGTGTGATATCCTTCTAGGTGTATATCAGCAGGCATGATGCATTGCAGCTATGACCATCAATGTAGCATAGTTTACAGCACTGTTAATTCTGATGATGTATTATCCATCCATGTGCCATTTCACTGATGTGTGTAGCATTGGCAGCATGTGTTTCTGAGTGTGCAGTACGTGTGTGATGTGTGTAGTACACATTTATACATGCTTACAAATGTGTACACTGGCTTACACGACATTACACGAGCTTCAACATTCGTACACTAGCTTACTCGTTCTTCAACGCACGCACACGGGCTGACACGCATGCACACATGCTTACTTGGGCTTACTGGTGTGCACAGGCATGGACACACTGTAGGCAGGGTTGCAGGAAACATCGGTGGTATCCATGGCGTACACCGTCAGTCTCCTGACTTTCCCTAGGATAGATCATAACACGCCTCTTACACTGATGAGTACTGACAGCAAACATGTGACACTGCTCCATTAAGATTACAGTGTTTTATACATACACACTCATGTTGTCACCTATCTTCTACTCTAATAGTCCCCTTATCCTACACTACACTGTAGAGGCTTGGCCCATATGGCATGACATATTGTGATTCACTATCCTCAGCCTCACTTGCATCAGATTGCCTACAAATGCTTGGTTACATCTCTGACAGAGCGCTTCCACACATAACAACCAGTACGCAGTAGCCATGTTGTCTCCAGCTTGCCATTCATCTGCATGGCGAACTAACATCTAACTAAACCTACATTTTGTATGCATATTATACATATTTGACTTGTTTTGAAGCGCAGCGCGTTCTCGTGCCACTGGGCTACACTTCCACACCGGAGATCAGGGGAGGACAACTACAGTTTTATTGATATCCAATGGACAATAATGCCACTGGCCTTATATATGGACATTGGCATGCTTCTTCGACTGTATTCATACTGTATTTGCAGCTGTCATTGCTCCGTTTAGCAACATGCAGAATGTTACTCGCTTAACATCCGGGTACATTTCTGCACATAACTCTGCTCTTGCACGGACAGCTTACTGTTTCATGTATCGCATATTTACATCATTTGCATAGCTTTCACCTACAAATGGGGTATGTTGCAAATCCCAACATTGTCCGTGCAACGTTCATGTTACGGGCAGTCTTACACGCCCCTACAGGAGTTTGCTGAATAGCTTGGCAGACATCTTTCCTTGCTCTACTCTCACTCTACTCGTACACGCCGGAGGCTTCATGTATCATGGCCTAGGCTTTCCTGTGTGCTATGTCTATTTGTGGTGTATGCATGGCTGTGGGTATGTTGTGACCTGCTACATCTGGCATTTCTACAGAGCAGCTCCCACTGTCATCATTTGTAAAGGTGACAGCCCTATAGATACTTTATATAGACTGCTGTGTCATTTGACATGTCAGCACATACCTGCGGTCAATACTGAACTTCCTACTGCAGCGCTTTTCATACCTTCTGAGTTATCTTACAGTCGATAATACTGTTTCCTCTGACATGTATCTGTTTCTGATACAGGATATCATTTTATTACACCAATACACACAATATATGGTGGCATCACAGGCCAGATGCCATTACATTCCTATTGCAGGACACACCCACCCAGAGGGTTGTATTCCTCACAAAGGCCAACAGGTGCTTATCCACACTTATTATTCTATCATGTACCTTATGTGTTCACCGGTATTTGCACTTTCTGTCAGTAGCAGAACTCACGTGCGTGTGTGGAGGACTGGACACTGTATCAGGGACACTGCATGACACCCTGAGGGACACATTTCTTTTGATTCTATTAACCTTCCACATTGACTTTCACAGGGCATACGTTGTCATTCACATTTGTCGAGGTACATGCTTTTGACTTGTACATGTTTTATCATTTGTCCTGATGTCTTTCTTCTCACCTGTCCACCTAGTATCACTAGTTCTGTACATTTATTTAGGACGGGTTACCTTCATACCTCTCACCTGTACACATTATTGGTAAATGTCCCGAGGTTTGACCTATGATTTTGTTACTTTTTTCATAATAATGTGCCTTTCTGGTAAATTACTGGCAAGGCATTAAGGACTATGAAGTTAGATAATAATGACTGACATTTGTATTTCATGATTAATAACCCTCATAACATTCGTACTCCTGACTATGCCATTATTCTATCAACGTTCTAACTTTGTCTGAGGTATATTTAATATAGTCCCTATTTATATTTCATGTACTATGCCTTTGTCCAGCTGTCTTATTCTGAAAGGTTGGAAGGTATGGTTACCATCTTGGTCGTACGCATGTCCATCCTTGATAATCGCCTACATGACACTGATATAAGTCCCTACGTCTTCCCCCAATGGTTTACACAATATCCAGTAGATGGGTTCTACCTTTTTGGAGAATATAGGCATGTGCTATACCCACATAGGTATATTGATCACTCCCATGGGGCAGACCTAATAAATCTGTGCCAGCCAACACCTAGGCCCATTACTGCATACCCATGATTCCCATACCTGACACCCCTCCACAGTACTCATTAGACATATTTAATGTGAGCGATAATAAAGTATGAAGACACTTCTAAGCACTCTCCGGATAACAGGTCGTACATCATACATTCTATTGACCCATGTGTTATTACCCTTGCACCTGTTACTGTTGCATGTACAGCTATATCGTAGTTGCAGCTCTGACTCCTTTGCATCGATGATTATTGGACACACTTAGTACGGGATCAATTTTTGGAGTCCTGCAAAGGACACCTATATCCATGTTTAAAGTGTAGAACTTGCAGGTCTGTCACACTGGTACTTTCCGGGCAATGATTTGGAAAAGAGCAGTGTATTCACCTTTCATGCATGTCTGTCTGTCTATCCATAATAGCTATACTGTGACCTATTTATGTACATGTGTTATATCTACAAGGGCATATGTTTATGTTTGTTGTGTATATATCTATTAATGTATCGTGTGTGTATAGATATATATATGTATCGTGTGTGTATATATATATATATATATATATATATATATATATATATATATATATATATATATATATATATATGTCCATATATGTCTGTACATTCCTCATTTCATAAATTTCTTTCGTTTAAGTCTGTGGATATATGTGTATACACAGATATATATATCCATATCATACCTTTCAACTGTACAGATTCTCGCAGAATATACAGATGTTTGCCTCTTATCTTTGGTCCATTTTTCATAACCTTGTGTCTATCTGGCAAATTAGTGGCATATCATTAAAGACTGACGTTGGAAAATAATGACAAGCAGTTGAGTTTATAGGTTCATAGGTTCATAGGTTCATACTAGGCTATCTGCCCAAGGGCATTTATAAGCCTAGCCCATAGTTATGTGGCTTTCGCCACCCCTTTAGTTTGAATAAAAACTATGCCTATCATTTTTCTGTGCCTCTGTCAAGCAGTGACACTGAAGTAATCCCTGGGGTATATCTGCGATCTCCCATCCATTGGTCAAGATTCCTCTTGAACAAGGCCAGCGAGGTGCTCTGCCTCACATGTACACAGGTACGACTTCATACCCTTCAGAGAATCCATGCTAGTGAAACACCTGTTATTCTATCCACTTTCTATGTTTGTTAGGGCAATATTTGGGAATTGTCCCTATTTGTACCAGTTGTTTTCATGGCTTTGTCTGGTTTCTTACTTTACGGGGTTAACAGGTATGAGCCATATATATATATATATATATATATATATATATATATATATAAATAACGTGGAGAAAACAGCATTCATTTGCTATGCTGTGAGCAGATTACACACGCGCAGGTGCACTTGCATATCCTTATTGTGGGTTACATATGTTTAATAAATCTTTGTGCTTACGTGGACTTTCCTAATTGTGACTGTAACAGTTACATATCTGTATTCCGGTTTACGGACATATGCAAAACACACAAGCACCTTTACATATTTAAATGTGTTTAAAGCACAAACGCATTAATTACACTTTAAACTTATATGTGCTGTGGTCGTAGTTCAACCGGGACTGCATTCACATTGGCCGGATGCTGGAACCACTATTCTATTGGTGTTCTGCCTCATTGATATGCATACCCATAGTACTTAGCTACATCAACATACGCCTCACCACTTCACTTACAACACAGGCATCCATTCTCCTGCAGGGAAAAACCCGGTACTACATATTACACATTCCCTATTGCCTACTGCTGTGGACCCCAGCTGCATAGTTAATCACTCCAAGGATATGCAGAACACCAAGGCGTATAGTCCTGACACATACAGGTCTTTGATTGTCAGGGTGTTCATGTAGTGATCTGGGTTTAGGCTTGTCTGCCTGGTGAATGGAACTTCCCTGGCCAAGTTCAAATGTCAGACGAAGCACATGGACAGGGAGTTTCTCCCTATTATGAATTTTTACCTGTGTTTACAGACACAGGTGTTTGGGCACCTGTCAGCAGCTTATTCTGTTGGCAATACATATTATGCGTGGGGTTGTTACAGTCCATACTCCACGGTGAGGGGTCTTCCCATTCACATTTGACTATTTCCTGTATTCAGTCATATGAGGATTATTATTTTGGACATGAAGTGACTACAGGTAAGCAGTTGTACATTAAACAAATGTGAAGGGTTGTTACTGTAAATATGTACAGACCCTGTATTCAGTCATATGAGGATTATTATTTTGGACATGAAGTGACTACAGGTAAGCAGTTGTACATTAAACAAATGTGAAGGGTTGTTACTGTAAATATGTACAGACCTCTGTAATACGCTGTTGTGTTCTGGCAAAGCAGTAGCTAATCATTAAAGACTGAAGTCGGAACGGGATGACAGACAGTTGGGTTTCAGACTTCATACTCTTCAGGACATTAATGTCAATGTGCAAACTGTTATTCTATCAAATTTCTATGTCTCTAAGAGCTATCTTTACAAATTGTCCCTACTTTTGGGCCTTTGTCTCACTTTTATTCATGGCTCTGTCCAAATATCTTGCTCACACAGGTTGACAGGTATGGTCGGTCACGCCTGCACACAGTAAGTGTCCCTCACACTTGATCAGGGTTATCCTGTTTACGTCAGTGTCTTCATCACCCTTATGCTGTTTGCCACTATACGAATGTGTGCAATATATTCTCCCGCCTATTCGTGTCAGGACATGTGCGTCACGGGCAGGTGTTTTATCCTGGGTAGTAGGTTATGCATGACCACGTAGGGCTTGACGGTGTCATGGACCTCTACATCAAATTCTGACTTGTGTCCAGATATCTACAAGATTAGACATCGTGTCTTCATACCCATTCTACTATTTACAAAGGTTACTTATCCATTGAGGGATATCCCAAAATTTTGACATGACCAAAACAAGACAGTTTCCGAAGATTTTTCTGGTGTTATGAAAATGTGCAGGGGGTTTTACATGCAAAGGATACATGGTTTGCAATCCTGAAACTGCCTATGGTGACACTACCTACTACATATGCATAGGGGTCACTATGTGTAGCTGTGTCTGCAACGAACCAGTAGGCCAAGTACGGCTGGATTTGGTGGGCGTTCTGGTACGGGTGCGGGTTGTGTGATGTGGAGGGGATGCTGAGTAGGCCATTATGCATCCAGGTGTGTTGCATTTGTTATGGCCAGTTCCATCAGGACCAATCTGTGGGTATGTGACGGTGATATATCTATACATTTGTAGCGCACATTTCCATATTCATATGTTTGTGGGATTGTGTTCTACACTATGGCCTGTCTGCTTGTCTTGCAGCTGTTTCTACATGTGTTTGTGTTTCTTTCAGCTTCACCCGCTGCTCCCTCATACACATCCGCTTCACCTTTTCTGCATACAACACAGTATCGCCTTGGAAGATTTTACCATTACCCATCCACCCCACACACGCAGATTCCTCACACCCCATAGATCACTACTTTGGTTGTTGGCCCATGACACGGCCAGAGTAACACATTGAATACCCTACATGTGTCAGGTACCTTTATGGTTGTGTGGACTACCCTGCCATGTTTGCTTTCCACATGCTATACCTCACGCACATAGGTACACGCGCATACTTAACTTTCATTACTTGGTTGGTATACCTGGGTACTACCCATTCGACTGTGTCACATACAAGTTCGGCTTGTACCGCTGACTTCTGAATTTTGCCAGCCTGTTGTACTCATTTGTAGGATGGCACCTTTTCCTATATCCAAGCTATTCCTTACACATATCCAACTGTTATGGACAATGCCACCCCACAGTTGACGGTAGGATTTCCCCCTTTTCAATTGGCCACAGTGGGACATTTGTGGTGAACACATCACATTTTACAGGCTGACACATAATCATGGTCAGTTCGGCAGATAGAACTTACAATTCTTGCCTATATATAAGCTTATTCTTGTAGCATTTTAGTGGCTTATTCTGTTTCTTATGACATTTATGTAATATACGTACAGAGAAACTGTTTAATGCAACTATTACATAACATCTAAGGAATAATTTTGTCCTATAATCTCTAGACATTTGCCATTTTTACAAGTTTTTGTCAGGACACATCTGCCCACAGAGGGACTGTCGCTCGCAAAGTGGGACAGGTGGTAATCCTAGTTTACGATACGGATCATACTGTTCCTTTCGGCCTACATGTGTCCTTATTGTTGTAGCTGTTTATATGCTCCTTCTGTTTCGTTTACATACGTATTCTATTTCCTATCACATTTGGTATGTGAAATACGGACATACCTTTTGTATGTGACTATTACATGCCTTGTGGAATATGATTCGGACATACGGTCGCTAAATATATCTACATTTCTCCTCATGTATTTTGTTATGGACACATCTGCCCAGCTATGTACCCTCCCTCACATTATGGGTCAGCTGGTGACCCTCTCCAATGGACTGGACATACCTACTGGCAGCACACTAACATATGATGCATTTCACTTCCACATGGTATAGCTATCTACACTATGTTGAACTACGGGCACACTGTTTTCCATGTCATTTGTTCAAGGGTTAGGGACCCGTTATTCCCTACCGTGCATTTGTGTTTGCTTCTTCATTTTCTGTTCGCAGGAACTATCTTGCATGCTTTGCATACATTTCAGTATCCATGGCCACTGATAGGTGTGATTACTATTGCAGGTGGAATATAATATTCAGCAGTTTAGGTTGCTCATCGACAGCTGACATTGACACGCCTCCGTGCGCAACTTCGATACGCCCCATGCACTCACGCACATTTCCTATGCACGTGGCTGTGGAGGCTGCGTGCCTTCATTAATATGCATATGGTGCTACTACTCCATATATACACCACACGGCCGGTGCAATCCTTACGCCGGCCTTGCACTGAGCTTCATGAATCCCGGGGCTAGTCTATATCCGATTTCTACTTTATTATCTTTTCCTATTATTATATCATGAGACAAATCAGGGGTTACAGCCACAGGATGACTCAGAATTTTCTTCTCTGCAGTCTGTGTAAATTTATAGCAGTCTAGGCCCCTTGGGTGGCTAGACCTTCCTGTCTAAAACCTATCCTTTTCTCACAACTTGCAGTGAAACTAAAGGGAAAACAACAACATATGAATCAAAGTAAAGCTTGTTAATAAGCCGTCTCATCCGACCTGCAAACAGTTAAAATAGTGATAGAAAAATATTGATAATTGGATGGGAGATAGTAAATTCACCCTGGGGATCACTTCTGTAACTCTGCTTGACAGGGGCATAGGAAAACAATTTTCTTGGGTGGCGAAAGCCAGGGTACCTTTTGGCTAGGCTTATATCGGCCCTAGAGCCAATAACCTGTCCCCTACCTATGAACCTATAACTATGGTAGTGTTATCTTGGGAGAGAATGGAGAAAGAGTCTTTGTTTATAGTAGTGGTCTTTTTAGGAGTGAATACCATACATTCTGTTTTTTGGGGGTTTAAGGCAAGGTGGTTGTTAACCATCCATGTTTCAGTGGAGCTAAAAGCTGACTGGGTGAGTTTCAGGAGTTCAGGTGGAGAGTTGAGAGTGCAGATGATAGTGGAATCATCTGCATATTGGATGATTGTGCCTTGACTGAGAGTAGAGTGGAAGTAATTGATGAAGATGCTAAAAAGCAGATGTCCTAAGATGGATCCTTGGGGTACTCCAGTGGTGATACTGAGAAAAGGAGAGAGAGAGTGTTGCCACCTAGTGGCTTTGCTGCCTATCTATGAGGTAGTTAGAGAACCAGTGCAGGGTGGAGGGAGAGACTCCTAAGTTGGATAGTTTTCTAAGAAGAAGAGAATGGGAGATAGTATCAAAGGCTTTAGAAAGGTCAAGAAATAGTGAGGAGACAGGTTTTCTGGCATTTTGAGCCTGATTGGCAGAGTCACAGAAGGATACAAGGGCTATAGTAGTGCTATGTCCAGGTCTCAAACCATGCTGGGTAGCTGACAGCAGGTTATTTTCTAATAGAAAGTTTTGGAGTTGGCTGTGAATACATTTCTCGAGGAACTTTGAGAGGGGAGAATGAATGGCAATGTGTCAAAAGTTGGAGATGTCCACGTTGTTTCCACCTTTGTGGAGTGGGAGGATGAATGCTTTTTTCCATATGTTGGGAAGATATGACTCTTGGATGGACCTATTAAGAAGTAAGCTGACAGGGCAGGTGATGGAGTTTGCAGCTTTTTGAAGAAATTCTGGGGATAGGTTGTCAAGGGCATTACTATGTGGTTTTAGTTTAAGAAGTAGCTTCTTTACAGTGGCTGTAGGGATAGATGCTAGTGAGAAGTTATAAGAGTCAGGTGGGAAGGTATTTGTAGTTGGGGGGTCTGATGGTTTAGGATGATTCTGAGGGAAGTTGGAGGTGAGATTATCTATGATGTTAATAAAATATGTGTTGAAGAGTGCAGCTATTTCAATGTTTGCTTTTTTTTCTGGAACCTAATACTAGGTTAACTTTCCTTGTGGGTCATTTTAGCATAAAAACTAAAAAAAAAGTTCCACCTCATAGATAAAGCTGATTGCGCTAAGTTTAAAATTACTGTAAAAGAAAAAAGTAAAATTGGTACCACAGTACTCAATATAAAAAGACTCTTTATTGACTTACTGCTGCTAGTTTAAAAACTTTTGCCAGGTACGCTTCTTCAGGCACATAAAATGTTACCCACACAATACTTTCAAATTTTGCACTTTGGAACAAATGCCTTCTAATAGTAATAAAAGTTCATGGACCTTATAACTTGAAAAATGTGAATTATATTAGCAGTTGAGTTTGAATGTCAATAATTGGCCTGGACTCAATGAACATGTTTCAATAGCATGTTTGCTTAAGTTAAAAGCACTGGAAAGATGACCCCGAAAGATGACCCCTAAATATAAGGCATATACTTACGTACTTTTCCCTTTATTTATTTTTTTTATTTTATCTTTTGGGGAGTGCATTCTATTTTCTATATTTTATTCTTTGTTGCAATTTTTTTAAATAGTATTGACTCAGAGCTACGCATTGTGATTTTCTTTTCAGTGGCTCCTTTAAGATTATGTTTCAGTTCCTGGGGACTTGGCAGTCATGTGATTGAACACAAAAGCTTAAAAATGAGTGTGCACTTCAGAAATGTTCCCTGGGATTCATGAAGCTTGTGCCAGGCGCAGGTGTAGCGTAGGTGGTATAACGCCAAATATGGCCGCTGAGTGATTCAGGTACGATCCAGTTCCACATGCACTACCAGCGTACGCCAGATCTGCGCAGCCCTCGGCTTAAGTATGCTAATCACCCCATGTGCAGTGCCGCACCATGCAAATGAAGGTACATAGTGATTCATGAAGTGGTGTAGGCGTAGCGTAAGCCCACAGAAATGTAAACAAAAAAAAAAAAAAAAACGGTTTACATTTTTCCAAACAGAACATTGGAGCTATGAAAGCTGACCAGACTCATGTATTACAAAGTTAACATATGCCAATGACTAAATATACAGCCAATGGCATATGAAAAGATGCACAACACCTAAAAAACAAGATTTAATGTCATGTCCACAGTAACGCAAAGTACAACAGCAGGGCATGTGTGCGCAAATGGGAACACAAAGAAAATATATACTAATGTCATAAAATCTCAATGTAATACAAATCATGCTTTCACCATAATACTCAATGGTATGCATGGTACACCACAACCAAGCTGCAAGGGTTGCTAAGGGTCTGTGAGAGTGCTTGGTGGCGTAACTAGGAATTAGTAGTCAATGCCATGCAAATGAGGCAAGTAATAGTGAATCGCAAACATTACGCCAGACTAAGGATGTACCAAACGGCGCAGTGCTACAACACCGAGGAATGGTTTAGAGATATACATGACATCAGCAGTGCGGTGTGCCACTGTAGCTGTAAGCACATTGGAGCAATGCAAATCCAGCCTGGCCGTTGCTAAGCAAAGCTGCAGGACAGGGGTGGGGATGTAGGTATAGCATCGTTTAGCTGAGAGCACATATGGTGCCCAAAAGTGCATGTGTACAGGGATGAAAATGTGCCTGAAATCCAGTAAGTGTACGCACGCGCCGCGCACCATAGCTCAAACAGGAATGTTAGGGGAAGAAAATAAGGAAATGCCGCAGTAGGGTAATTGGAGTACAACTGAGCAGTTAACACCTATTAACTCACAGTGGGCAATCGACGGCAGCTGACAATTCTGCTCGCAGAAACCTGCAAAACAGGATAGGGGACATGTCGGATTGCAAAGAAAAGAGAACTGTCATAGCAGAGCAAAGCAAACCTGCAGTAGACCGGCCATAGAACACATTACACCAGATAAGCCAGGTTTAGGAAAGTACAAATGAAAACAGGCTGCTGGATGCATGCCAGAAAATGGGAGGTGAAACGTTAAGAAATGTAATGGGAAGGGCAAGAGGTAATCCACGGCAGCCAAATGTAATTCAACACCAAAGGCACCACAATAGTAGTACCTGTCATAAAACACATAAGATACCCTGTAGCTATGATCGTACATACACACCCTATGATATCATCAGTGCTCACAGCACAATAGTATAAAGTGTGAAAGCACCTCACACACACCTGTGTATTCCCAAACACTGCACCATCGGTGTAAACAGACGGGGAACTTTTACAATGTACATGTTGGGAGCTGCCATAGCTGTGATTCATCACCATGTGTTAGAGACTGAAGGTGTTGTGGAGGATGATGCTGACAACCACCGCAGGCCCCGGAGGAGGAGAAGAGTGTTCAGACCAAGGGTAACCTACCAGGAGCTACATGATCTGGAGATAGTAGAGCATTACAGGGTAGACAGGGACATTTATTTATTTTATTTATTTTATTTATTTTACATTTGTTGACCGGGCTAGTCCAGCTGGATAATTTCCATTTTCAGTGGAGGCCCGGGGAGAAAAGCTCCACAGATTTAAAACATAGGTTATACAAAATTGAAGATTTGCTATGAGTTCCTTTTACAGATATTAGGTTACCATGGATAGTTATTAGTCTAGATCAAGAGAAATAGAACACATATAATACTATCTACGTATTGCAACAGACATTAATTATATCTAGAACTACACTCCATTCAGATCATTACATACATATTAGTGTATATATAATAATTTTGTTTTTTTTTTTTTCTGAGAACAGTAGAAACTGTAAAGTCATTAGGATGTTTGAGAACACAGAGAAGGATTGCAGTTGAGAAGTAAGGAAGAATGATAGTAGAAGGTATTAGGTTTCTCAGTCGGGATTGGTACAAGAGCAGAGCCAGAAGTTTTTAAGATGTGCAAGGAGTTGTTTTTTAAAAAGATCAAAGGAGCCTATCGAGGTAATGTGTGCGGGGAGGTTATTCCATATTTTGCCTACTGCGTTGGGAAAAAGGCAGTTACCTGCAGAATTGGTGATTCGAGTTGTTTTGACTTGAAGCTTTTCTGCAGAACGTAGTTGTTTCAGGTTATTATAAGGGCTCAGAAGATTAGTGAGAGCAGGTGTTTTAGATGGTTGATATAATATGTTATGTGTTATTAGGAGTTGTTGATATATAATCTTGTTGGGAAGTTCCAACCAGTGTAAGTGTTTTAAGTTTATACAGTGGTGTGTTCTATACTGGGATGCTGTGGCAAAGCGAGCTATATTGTAGTAGGATGTCGTAAGTTTCTTCAGGTTGCTTTTGGAGAGGTTGGTGTAAATAGAGGAGGCATACAATAGGGTTGAGATGAGATGTGTTTGTGCTAAGGTGGTCCGTGCTTCTGGTGTAAGGTAGGGTTTGATTCTGTATAGTGAGCCAATTTTTTTATTAACTGCTTTTATGGTGTTGTTGATATGGTAATCATAGCTGAGATTATTGTCAATAGTAACACCAAGTAGTTTAGTTGTTAAGTCTGGGGAGATGAGGAGTTATCACCTGCAGAAATAGAGAAGTTAAGTTGTGTAGATTTGTGTGTGGGTGAGAAAAGTAGTAGTTTTGCTTTTTTGGGATTGAGGAGAAGACATCTCTTTGAGAACCAGAGTTCGACGATAGAAAAGGTAGCTTGTGTGAGTGAGTGGAGTTCAGATTGAGTGGAGGCTGTGCAAATAATGGTGGAATCATCTGCATATTGTATACATGTAGTGTTTTGGATAGATGCTTGGAGGTCATTAATAAAGATAGAGAATAAGAGTGGGCCAAGTATGGATCCTTGTGGGACTCCTAATGAGATAGGTAGAAGGGAAGATAGACAATTTTTCCAGAGTACTGCTTGTTGTCGGTTTTCGAGATAAGAAGAGAACCAAGTTAAGGAGGAGGTATCCAAAGCAAGGGATTGTAATATGTGTAGTAGAAGTGTGTGGTTGACCATGTTGAAGGCTTTTGACAGGTCGAGGAAAAGAGAAGAGGTTAGTTTGTTGTTATTACGATTACAGTTGGTGTTGGAAAAGGAAAGTAGAGCAGTGGTAGTACTATGTGAAGGTCTAAATCCATGTTGAGTATTTGCAAGTAGGTTGTTTTGAAGGAGATGGTTAAGTAGTTGTTTGTGTATGCATTTTTCCATGATTTTAGCTAGTGGAGATAGTAGAGCTATAGGACGAAAGTTTGAAAGGTCTGTGGATTTGCCTCCTTTGTGTAGGGGTATGATATGAGATATTTTCCAGATTGTGGGAAAAGTACTTTCTTTTATGGATCTGTTTATGAGGATGGAGACAGGGTAGGCGATAGCTTTGGCTGCTATTTGAAGAAATTCAGCTGGAAGGTTATCAGCTGAGGGTGTAGTAGGTTTAAGTTTTTGTAAAAGAGATTGTATGTAGGAGGTAGGTATGGGTTGAAGTTGCAGGGGTGGAAGGCAGTTGTTGCTTTTATTTGAGAACAGTTGGGAGGAATCAGGGGTTAAGTGGTTAGCTAGATTTTGTATCGAGGTAGTAAAGAAGGTGTTGAAGTTATTGGCTATTAAAGAGGGGTTGTCAGGATCTAAGTTTTGTGGGTTTGGTGTAACTACTTTGCCTGGGGTAAGAAGATTATTGAGAGTAGACCAGAACTTTTTTGTGTGCATACATTTCGAAAGAAATAGGGTTTACACATCCTGAATTAAATATTAAATTTGAACCTAGGTTTAGAGCCACTTGCATCAGCTCTAATCTGATCTATTTAGCTAATTGTTTGAATTGCGATGCATTCTACATTGGGATGACCACGAGGCCCCTGAAGGAGCGCATCTATAATCATATTCATGACATTAAAAGAAAGATCCAAAAAGCGCTTTAAGTAAACACATCTTAAATAATTCAGAACATAGTTTTAACTTTAGGACACTGCAGTTGGTACATCCCAATGGCAGGGAAGGTGATACTTTCAATGATCTTGAAAATGTAGAGCTACAATGGATCTTAAAATTTAAAGCGCATTATACTCCAGGCCTTAATCAGTATGTGAGTCTTAGATCAGTCCTGAAGAAAAGAAGTCTGAAATAACAGTTTGTTTTTTCTCTTTTTGCATTTTTTGGGTTTTTGTAAAATGATTAGTGATTATATCCTAATGGAATTCTATATTTAGTTTAACCAAAAGGTTACTTGTTCTAAGAACCCCTCTCAGTTGGATTCACCATTGTAGTGATAATCCAATTTTTGCTATAATGTTTTACTATTCTCTCTGTATATAAGACACTGATTATATGACAAGATATGAACTCTTATCAATATTTATTTATTATATTTAAGCATTTTTATGCATTAGTTTTTGTGTTATATACACAATTTTCATCTACATGTTTATATGGTTATTATAGGTGTTTAAATTAGACAGGATATTTGAATTTTTCTTATTTGCACCTTACAATAGGGTGGTTCTAATATCAGAAAAATCTTTCTGTCGTCGAAACTTTAGACGTTGAACAATGGATTGTTTTAATATAATTAATTAGGACATCTGATATTGATCTAGTATTTACTTCTTTATATTTAAATAAGAAATATTAGATAAATAAAACATTTTATAACCTATGGTACATCCATAAGGTTTTACATTTATGAGATTCTATAGATTAAACAGCTTGACATGATTATTTCATTCATATATTCTAATATAATAAAATAAAATAATAACATACATATTGTGACATATGTCTCTGTAAATACAATAGGTTTCTATTATTATTATTATTTTTATTTTTACTTTTTACATAGTCATACGTATATACATACATATTTCTTTGGATGGTTACATATGGTAAATAAATGAATGAATAATATAAATAGTTCATATTTATATTTCTATATATGGCATTTTAATGGGTTGAAAGTTAATATTTACAAACTCATAATTCATATGTTTAGCCATGTTTAATAATATGCTTTTATTATTAAAAAAATATTTTAACATCAAATAAGTACAGAGTATTTGGATCCACTGGCAGATTGTTTTTACAGAATCTAACACTTCTTCTAAGAGTTATATGTATTGAAGCTTATAGCGAATGTTTTTATACTAAATGTTGCTCAATACATTTTGAATGCGTTTTTGTTTTATCACATAAATACAACATATGAACGGATGTGAGCGTTATGATGTTTCTTTATGAAGAGAATCAAAGGATTCTCACATTGTTTTTATTTACCAAACAGTTTGTAATAAGAAATTGTTTTGACTTGATTTTATGTTTACATATATATTTTAGCTTGAGCATATAATGCCATTTAGATTTTTTAGATGCTTTTCCTAATATGGATTGATTATCTATTATACTTAAGCTGCTTATATTTCTGGATTTTCTTAGTCAAATCATGAATATGACTAAGATTTAGGGGTTTATGATTTTGTTATGTTTTTATTTAAAGGTTATATTTGAAAAATATATATATATATATATGAAAAATGTTTTATAATGCAGCCGTTGTTCTTGCAGTAACAGGAAGTACATTTTCTGGCTTCTGGTAAATGATAAGAGCTGCTTTGAATGTCTAATTACATATCTTACCTTGCCAATTAGATTATTTAATTATTGAATAATTGGTTAGAAGCACACTATATAAGAACTATCAAGTCTTACTTAATTTAGATCTGAAGAAGCGTACATTGTGTACGAGAAAGCGCTCATCGTTCCTGTTCTTTTTGTTACAATAAAGAAGTGTTTTATCTGCTATACCATCGTGGAGTTCCTCATTCCTGTTTTCTCTACTTATATTTTCCAGATTGTGGGAAAAGTACTTTCTTTTATGGATCTGTTTATGAGGATGGAGACAGGGTAGGCGATAGCTTTGGCTGCTATTTGAAGAAATTCAGCTGGAAGGTTATCAGCTGAGGGTGTAGTAGGTTTAAGCTTTTGTAAAAGAGATTGTATGTAGGAGGTAGGTATGGGTTGAAGTTGCAGGGGTGGAAGGCAGTTGTTGCTTTTATTTGAGAACAGTTGGGAGGAATCAGGGGTTAAGTGGTTAGCTAGATTTTGTATCGAGGTAGTAAAGAAGGTGTTGAAGTTATTGGCTATTAAAGAGGGGTTGTCAGGATCTAAGTTTTGTGGGTTTGGTGTAACTACTTTGCCTGGGGTAAGAAGATTATTGAGAGTAGACCAGAACTTTTTTGGTTCTTTTTTGGTTGATTGTTGTAGTTCAAGGTAATAATTTTTTTTATCTGCAAGTATAGCTTTTTTGGTATTATTTCTGAGTTCTTTGATGATTTGGTGATCGTTTGGATTTCTGGAGGACCGCCATTTTTTCCATGATTTATTTCTAAGTATAATCTTTTGTTTGGTATTAGAAGTTAGCCAGGGTGCTATTTTGGTCTTTGTTCTAATGATACGTCTTACAGCAAATAGTTGAGCTGTGCTGGCCATGCCTGAGATCCAGAAACAAAAGAGGGGAACCCATCCCAGTGGACACGAAGGTATGTGTAAGCTTGCGAATACTAGCCACAGATACCTTTCAAAGGCCAACTGGAGATATAATGGGGATCTCACAAGCATCAGCATCCAGGGTACTACAGCAGTTCTTGGATGCCATGTTACCACATACCAATGAGCATATATACTTCCCCCGAACTCAGGAGGAGTTGGCCAGCAATATGCATCTCTTCCACCATGTGGCACACTACCCGGAGGTACTGGGTGCGATAGACTGCACGCACATACATATCAAGTCACTACCTGGTGAGCATGGTAGGCGCTACATAAACCACAAGGGATACCACTCCATCAACTGCCAGGTCGTGTGCACTGCCCAGGGCATTATCATGGATGTGTGTGCTGGCAGCCCTGGAAGCTACCATGACTCCCACATCTGGCATGCCTCACAGCTGTATCAGGTATTTGTCAGGGGGGACATCCCACATGGCCACCTTGTGGGGGATGCTGGCTATGCACTGGAGCCGTGGATGATGACTCCCACCAGAAATGCACACACGCCCATGCAAGAATGCCATAATGAGGCACACGCACAAACCAGAATCATCATAGAGCATGTGTTCAGGATGCTGAAATCATGGTTCCATTGCTTGGACATATCTGGTAGATCCTTGCAGTACTCTCCAGGCACGTGTGCCCACATCTTCATAGTATGTGCCATGCTACATAATGTGATCCTGCGGAAACAGCTGCAGCAGGGATATAATGGTGAAGGCCCTCACAGCCCACCGCAATTGCCAAGGCCATCACAGGCACAGAAGGATTCAGCCCACAAACACCCTGTGCCAGCTCCAGTAGGCAGACGGAGGTGTGCCCAATATGCTTACGCCTTGGCAAACAGGGAACGTATAGCACATACTCTGACAGTGTAGGCCCCTATGGACTGATACACCTCTCCGCCTGCACACACAGTAAAATGGATGGCACACACACACGACCACCTGTAAATTGTAATGTATAGGTGGCCTACTGTGTGAATCTTACATAGGCAGCCCTCAACCACTGCACACACAACAGCTATTGGAACAAGGAATGTCAACACCTGAACAGTACACGCACCTATCAGCATATGTTGGTACTGTATGTATAGGTTCCTAGGTACATCGGTAGGTACACGCCCAATTGTCAGAGGCCATTCACCAATCAAGGCAAACAGTGTCTGCTGTCACCACCACATCGAGTAACCAACTGTCCCTCAGTGGAGCAGAGCCAATTGCAGGATCCATGTGTGTAATCACTGTTCCCCACACACTCTGCATGGATTCCCTGGTGTGTTATTGAGGGGCTCCATATAATGTAATCATGGATGTAGTGGCAAAGCATGGGGTGTACCCATGACAGGTATCTGTCACCCCAGCATGCTCCATCTATGGTTGTGTGAAGGTGTAGCACATTATAGTGTGTGGCTCACTGTGACATACATTCCCAATGCTGGAGCACATTCATTAAACATCACTTGGACATACCATTAATAGGTCTCATCCATATGTAAACTAACTGAGTTACCCATTTGATTGCAGTATGGAGTAACAGCCATAGTACAGTCCATATACAAAACGCCTTAACACGTGTACAAATCCCAGATGCCCAAGTGGTAAATGCACTGACTGTCGTGCATGTTCCCAGTTCCACGTCCTGCAAGGGACGTTACGTAATCCCGAAGGCACGAATAATGGATGTTGGATGCAGGTCATCAGATCAGGTTTAGCACACGTTAGTGGGAATATGCGTTGCCCAGTGCTGGTAAGTGTTGTTTAAACATGACTATATGGATATGCGCGAAACAGGGCTAAGCTTCTCTGAATATCGCACAGATCATGGTCAGTGATGTCCAGAACAGATGAAACTAGCATTATTCACCCCTGTACTAATAGTGCCTGCTCTGAAGGGTAAAATGACCACTGCCAGGAGTAGAACACGCAATCATGTACACAATCACCTAACACTAAGCTACCCAAGAAGTACCAACGGCAGGTGTGTAATGTGACAGGTTCAAACACAAACGTGCAGAGTCCAGGAAACAGTATACACCGACATGTACACAATGAAAGGTGTATTCTCCCTCTCACTTTCTCTCTCATATATATATATATATATATATATATATATATATATATATATACAATAGAGATAGAAAGGGTGATAGAGAGATATATGTTGGTATATACAGATTCACCTATATCTGCAAATATATAGATAGGTCAACGACATGTACACAACCATGGAGGTAGAAATAAATAGGATACTGCCAACTATGGAATGTGTCGCATACCGACACGCGTAATCATGAGACTTAAAGACTGAAAGAACACAGTACCGGAACACTGGAACCGCGTGTAATATTATCGTGATATTAAGGGACATTTAGTTATCGCTGCCGGTGTTGCAGTCCAAGTAGGTACTGTGTTCAACTGTGTTTGTGATTGCTGTAGTCTATGTATGTGTGTGTTGAGGGTGCTGTGTGCATTTCTGTGGGACTGTAATGTGTGTGTGTGTGTTTGCATCGTGCGTCTGTTAGTGCTAACTCGGAGGTAGATCATTATGGTAGGTGTGGTTAAAGCTGGCCGTAGGCATATGGTTACCACCTGTCCCACTTTAAGAGGGACAGCCCCTCCCTGGGCAGTTGTGTCCTGACAAAAAATATTAATAGGACAAATGTCTGAGATTGTAGGACATAATTATGTCCCATATATTATGTAATAGTTGCATTAAATAGTTATGCCTGTATCTACAAAACGTAAATGTTACATGAAACATGATAAGTAGCTAAAGTGCTACAAGAATAAGTATGTATTCAGGATAAAAGTATGTTCTATCCTGTGTACTGACCGTAAGTATGTGTCGCCTGTAAACACCGATGTGTGTCCTGCAAATGTCCCACTATGGCCATTTGAAAAGGTGGCAACCCATGCCAAAGAGGTTCAGTCACCAACACAACTGCAATGAGTGCAAATATCTGTGACAGAAATACACGAGACAGCTGTCATTTAGTAACATTCCTTTACATATCACTGTATTTCCGGAGGTATGGAAGTATCAACCTCACCTGCATACTATATAGAAACCAATTAACAATGGCTCAATGTATAAGCCCGTAACAACCATAGTTCAGTCTACTAACTGATAGGTCTTCAATTAGGGAAGGAGCCCACACACATATATGGAATATGTAGAAATGCAGTCCCCACAAACCTGTATATGCAATGTGCACCCACCTACATCTCCCCCAGACCCGAAACAATTGCAATACAGACTGTAATAACATCACAAACATCCACTCACTCAATTACATCTGCAGAAGCGTTAACATACCCTGTGAGAGACACATTTGTAAAGGCACCATGTGAAATCGTAGTTGTTGTATAATGGAACAGATGGCGATGTTACAGGTTTTGTTTGCAATAGTCCCTTATCAGACGATTGAGATGACAGGTACACTCACATGTAGAACCACATACTCTAGCCATCACACACAATCCACGGGGGACATGAATTCAAAATATCTGTGTCTCTACAAATAGCAGTTGCAATTCCTCACAACAAAACACATACAGGCCGTCTCCCCGAAGGTAGGGCAAAAGGGCAACGCCCAAGTGGAGAATTAAATTATACCCCACTGTTGCTGCGTAATTGGTGAATAGAATAGCTGCACAGCTGATGTGCATATAATAATTTACTCAGGAACACCAATTGGCGGCAGGAAACCACATGTTACAGGTATCGACGTATATAAGGATGACTTGCTATACATTCAAACCATATGCTCATACCATAGAACCGTTTAAACAGTAAAGGTGTAAGAGAGATATTTATGAAGATTTGGAACGCTAACAAGGTATGTAGAACACTCAGTATGTTAGTGTATGTAGAGCCTGTTTTGTATTAATTAAAAGTGTATGCAATGCATAAAGTGGGAAAAGGTACTATGTAGTGATGTCTTGTTAGTAACGCTTGTAGAAATTGTGTGTCCTGCTGTGGGCCACAAGGTAAACATCACATACACCACAAGGGATGTTACATGAGGGCTTTAAACAGAACAATTCCACACCACCCGCCGTCAGTGGTAGGGTATGTCCAACAAGTACGTGCCATAGCAGGGGATAGTATATGTTGATATACTGTCACAGTAGGCATGTGTATGGGGCATATAACAACAATAACATGCCTAAGGTGGTCCTGCTGTGCAAGTATGCTTTGCATTATGGGATAATGTGTAAAATATGTGTAATGTACAGTATTGTAGGTAGATATGTCAGATATTCTACACAGCATAACTGTTATATCATGCAAACAAAAGGTATCGTCTATTGGCTTGTACAATACACAATAACAGGATACATATGGCATGTAGTCACGGGACACTGTAACAGCATGATAGCTAATCGAAATGGAAGAGCTACTCAATTAACCATGCACAAAGGACATATAATAGCTTCACAGGTTCATAGTGAGGTGCTATGTTGTCTGGCAAGTCTATGTGTAAGCCCAACTACAGTGTTTACACCAGTGGCACCTCTCTAGGGTAGTGTCCTGTCTGTGAACAGCAGAGCCATGTGTTACCTGCACCTCTGTACAGTACAGCCACTGCAGTGATCCCTGGCATATCAGTGTGACCGCCTACAGAGTCACCTATGACTGGTGTTTTGGGTATGTTATAACACCCTATTGGCTGTAGTTGATGGGCACACATGAGTCTGTGGGCTATAAGTAATTGTTGTTGTATTTGGTGATGGGGGCTGCCTCTGGTGCCTACACAGAGTATGGAGAGGTTCTGCAAATGTTGTACTCATACTATGTGTGGCCTGTGGTGGTGGAGATCTAGTTCATAGGTTCATAGGTTCATAGGTTTATACTAGGCTATCTGCCCTAAGGCATTTATAAGCCTAGCCCAAATTTTTGTGGCTTACACCACCCTTATTTTTTTTG
>NC_056746.1:1452372677-1452392183 GCF_019279795.1 Protopterus annectens | reverse complement strand
GCTATTTTTTAACAATTCAGCTTACTGATTGTTTTTGGCACCTCAAGTCCTCCTTGCTCTAATCTGTTCCATTCGCCCTCACTCCACTCAGGCTCACTCCACTCCCCTACCCCCATTCTCACCCACCCCCACTTACATTACATTTATACCTAACCAAGCCACACCCCTTACTCCACTCAACCAATCCTTACCTATCTCCTCAATATCCTCTATAACCCCACCTACTCATTCTACCATTCCCCTCTCCATCACTACTCCACCACCTCCACCTACACACCATGCAGTTCTACTACTCCTTATTAACCAGTACTCTTCTACTCCTCTTTCTTTACTTCACCACAACTCCACCTCCCTCCACTCATACCAAATCAGATACATCCACTCACCAACACTACCACTGTCCACTCTGTACTCATGATCCCACAATTATAGTAACATTATCCCAAAAATCTATAATCACACAACCACTCTCTTCTCACCTCTCAGACACTTACACACCAACCATCCTATTTCATCAGCTTCCAAATACGATACACTAATTAAAAAATTTAGACTTCTTCTACTACATCTATTACTCAAATTAAACTCACCACATATAACTGTTATAACTAAAACCTGGTTAAAGCCCCACATTAATGACAGAGAAATTGTCACAACTGGCTATAACATCATTAGACTGAACAAATTAAACAAAAGAGGTGGTGGTGTCACTGTTATGTTTAAAGACACCCTAAAAGTTGTACAACTAAACTGTATCCCTCCTGACCTACCCAACTCAGAAATCCTAACTATTCACCTAGAAATCCACCCTAACAAAGCAATAATTATCATAGCCACATATCTTCCTCCTGGCAATAACCTTCCTATCATTAAGAATCTACTTTCCTGAACATCTAACTTCAAAACAGAAACGATTGTGCTTAGTGACTTTAACCTGGATCTGCACACCTCCTTATCCAGTAATCCCTCCAACTTCATAAATCTCTTCAACTTCACTCAAACCATAACCTGTCCAACTCGTACAGATAAACACTCCAATAAGCAATCAATATTAGATTGGATCTTAACTAACAAACCTAACCTAAGGTACTTAGCCAGTTGCCTACCAGACTCCTTCAGGTGCCATTATCCAACCTTTCTATACAGGAAACAAGTGCATACCCAAGGCACCATCTCTTACAAATGCATCTATAAGAAGAAAAAATTATCCTCCACTACTTTTAACCTGATACTCCAACAGTGTGACTGGACACCACTTAAACATCTACACTTAGACTTGGCTGTTCAGTACTCCAATGACACTTTCCTTAAAATACTTAATATCCTTGCTCCCACTAGGGAAGTGTGCACAAAAGCCAAGCTCCTTGCTTGGCTAACCAATGACAGCAAACTACTACTGAAGAGCAGAGATAGAGACTGGTCAGCTTTCCATACATCCAAAGATAAAGTTGACCTCTTAACTTATCAGCAACTAAGAAATCCAGCAAAGAAACAAATCTAAAAAGACAAACAAACATACTTCCAATCCTGTCAACAGAAACACCAAACCAACCCCCAAAAATTCTGGCAATCCATCAACTATCTCCTCAGCCCCGGACATACCCCAAATCCACTCCCAGTCACCTCAAACAACTCAGACCCTGTTGCAACTCAATTCAACTCTCACGTTATAAACACTATCACCTGCCTGCTAGACAACCAACCATCTCAGCCACTTACTGTGCCCACCCCTGCCGCAGTGAATCCCGACCCCTTCACTTTCACACCCATTGAAAATAATTACATAAAGACTCTCCTAACCAAACTTAAATCCTGCTGTATTGCTGCTGACAAACTTCCAAATTAATTTCTAAAAACTGCTGCTGCTTCTGTTTCCTACCTCATATCTATTTTGATTAATTGCTGTCTAACAGAACAATATGTCCCACTTCCCTGGAAAATATCATGCATCATTCCCTTCCACAAAGGAGAATCATTCAATGAACTAACTAAATTTCGTCCCATAGCTATCCTTTTCCCCTCTTTCAAAAATTAAAAAAAAATGCATCCACAACTAACTCATTAACCATTTCCTTAGTAATAATCTATTTTCCAGTTCTCAACATGGCTTTAGACCTAAACATAATATCAGCACTGCCCTACTAAATTTTACTGATGCCATTTATCATCTCATGAATGAATGCCAGCTTGTTTCATCCATCTTTCCTGATATGTCCAAAGCCTTTGACACTGTATCCCACTAGCTACTACTAAATAAATTCTTTTGCTACGACCTCAGTTCATCATCCCTAACCTGGTTCCATAGCTGTCTTTCCAATTGACAAGCTACTAAATGGGAAAACTCTCTTTCCCCCCTTAGTCACCATTTCCATGGGTGTACATCAAGGTTCTATACTTGGTCCTCTCCTTTTTATCATATTTGCAAACAACCTTAGTTCTGTAACTCAACTAGCCTCCATAATACAGTACACTGTTGATGCTACACTTATCTGCTCAGCCACCTCTCCCCAGGAAATTCAATTAAAAATGCAAACTTCTTTTCAGGACATTGAAAAATACCAACTTACACCAAACCCCAACAAAACTAAGGTAATAGTTTTCAGAAACAAAAAACCTAAACCTTGCCAGTCCCCGCTCACAATCTTTTCCTCAAATGGAACTGAGATAGCACCCATTAACCAGACTAAACTTTTAGATGTTATAATCGATGATTATCTAAAATTTGATAAACATATCACTCTGACAGTCAAAAAAGTCCACATCAAACTTGGCACCCTATACATGGCCAAAGCATACCTAGCTCAAAACGGCAGGCTGGCCACTGTTCGGTCACACCTGCTATCCGCCCTCCTGTATGGTTCTCTCATATTCACAAACCCACAAAAGACTGACCTCAACAACCTAGAATCCTGTTACAATAAAATCACCAAATATGCCACTAATCATCCACACAGATCTCACCACTGCTCAACTCTCTCATAGCTAAACTGGCTAGAGCTCCCCAACCTTTTATCACTCAATCAACTTACCTTACCCACAAAATAGTCCATCAACCTAGCAATTGCTCTGCTATTTCCAGCTTAGTCCAACCTAGTACTAATCTCAGATCTTCTAATAAACTTATGCTAAATGTTACCCACTCCCACAACTTTCATGGTGACTCCCTCTATTCTCACAAAATAGGCAAACTCTGGAACACTCTTCCTGGGACCATAGCAAAACATCCTAACCACCATGAGTTCAAACTACTCCTAAAGGACCACCTTGCTAGTCATTAGTTGTGCCATACACCAGGCTAATTCCTTCTCAGTTCCCTTACTTTAACCCACCTTTTGCTCCGCCTAACTATACCCTAATTCCTGATGGTTCTAGCAACCCCAGTCCTCACTTCATCACTAAACTGAATTTCTTATTTTTTCTTCTCTATGCAGAAGTGCTCATTTCTCTACCACTTAGTTGTTTGCTGAATTTCCTATATTTTCTGCTACTCAGACGGTATTCATATGTACTATGCTCATAACTATGCCTGCATTTGCAAATTGTCTCAGAGCTCAATTTATGTTTCTCTGTATACTTGTATCCTTTAGTTATTTTAATTTGTTTTCGATGTATATATTACTGTTGTTTGTATTGTACTGTTGTGGAAATTTTCTCCCCAGGTCTCCACTGAAAACGGGCTCCTGGCCCATTCTGACACTACCTAGTTAACAAATGTAATAAATAAATAAATAAATTAATTAATTAATTAACTAAAGCTCAAGCCAATTATGCCCAATTAGGTTCAACTACTAATTTACCTGTGCCCCCTCTTTAATATGCAGCAGTATCAGTAGAGAGAAAGAGAAGAGATTGTACATTGTCCCTCTCACAATATAATCTCTGACTTCAGAGTCTTTTGCATTGAGCAACTATTAAGATTTCTGGTTGTACCACAGCTCATCAAAATTTCAAAAGTTTCTGTTTCAGTATGGATTACCGTATAAGTGTAAACCTTTGCAAAGTCATTCACAGGTGAAATCAGACATGCCCAAGTCCCAGAACTATGCACTCTTTTGTCTGACTATGCTGGCTGCTGTTTCCTGGGAACATAGCCATGCCCTTGCCATCTTCATTTCTTTCTTGCCTCATTACACTGTTGGTCATTTGCACTGTCACTTGACACCCAATAATTTGACAGTCTGGCTGTGATCCAATGCTAGTTGGGCATGGACCCTTTTGAGAAAAAATCTTTTTTTATTATTGATTCAACTGTCTGGTAGCACTTATTGCTCTTTAGCTGTGTTTGTGGGCTGTTGTAGGCCTTAATATGGTATAGCCACCCTTTTTAGAATGAATGGTGCTCAGATTCCCCACAGGGCTTCCACCTGCAGTGTTACTGGTTGGGTTTTTTTTCACGCCATTTCTAGCTTTGATAAGAAAGTTCTGAAGAGATGGCAGAAAAATTCTTAGGACCTGCCTTGATAAGAATCTTTTCAGCTTCACTTTCATACCATATGACCCTCAGCAGTTCTCTCTTTAGGCATCTCTCTGAAGAAATATGGAAAGCCTATGAAGTGCGCCCTACAGAAGACCAGGGACACTTCCATCCTGAATGACTTTTCTTGGCCCAAAGTGTCATCCCTTTTGAAGCATTTAAGCAGCCCTCAGCCCAGATCCATGTTATTAGCCTAAAATGTGCATTTCCCCCTGTGCCAAAGTTACTTCACCTGTAGTAGCTGGTTCAAAAGTATCCATGTCCAGTGGCCATTCTGTTACATCTATAGATAGTGAAAGTCCTGTTGTCTTGGTACAAGAGTACTCCCAAAATCACAGGGTTAAGATGCAGAATTCTTTGCTGCAAATCCTAGTTGTTGAATTGGCACCTCCCTCCATGGTGATCACAGAGATGGCCAGTGTTCAGAGGGCTACCAAGTTCCAAATAGTGCTAATATGTAGGGGTCAGATTTGAGGCAGGTCCTCAGACCAGGCAGCCATCCAGGCTCCTTTCCAAAGTTGGCAGAAATTGGTCCAAAATATATTTATCCAAAACCTGCAGGCTTGACTGCATCGACAGTATTTATAGGGCAGCCCTTTTTAGAAGAGGAAGAGGGAGATTTCTTCTGCTTGATTCAAACTCCTTTTGTTCTAAAAGGTAAGATGAGCTGATTTGTAAGTCTTTGATGCAGTCCTCTTTAAGGTATGACACAGACTATATGCACACTTCCATCAGAGAGCATCTCATGTGAGACTTTCTTTTAGAGAGTGCTAACTTTAAATGAAAAACTAAAGAGGTCTTAAATTTATTTATTTATTTATTATTTTTATTTGAAATTTGCTGACCAGGAATGTCTGACTGAGCCAGAGCCCTTTTTCAGTGGAGGCCTGGGGAGGAAGGTTCCACAATTAAAAATTATGGTTTACAATAAAAGCAGATAGTGAGATTACAGAAGAAAGAGATTGTGATTTCTGACCTGAGTATACTCTATGTAAGTATACAAAATTTGAGTTGTGAGTATAATCTCTATGTAATTTTCAAGGACTAGAAGCTATGTAGTATAATCATCGCAAGTTAAACTATTTACTAGCTAGCATTTTCTAAATGAACTAACACACAAAATAACAGTCACAAGAAAACAAAAATAATACAGCAAATTAGTTGATTTTTTATATAAGGTCAAAAAAATGTGTGTTTAGCTAGACAGTAGTGGAGTAGTCAAACATGCATTAAAACGTAATAAATGTCAAGATGGGTGAATTCAATAATTTTTAGTGCAATGACTAGTGTCAATGCAAGGAGAGGCAGTGAAGAGAACTGGAAGAGAGGGTAAGGTTGAGGAAGATAAGGGGAGAAAAGGTAGTGAGGTTAAGTAGGGGAGTTGGGGGACAGAGATGTAGGGATGGAGAGGTGTCATTAAGGGTAAAGTGAGCAGTAAAAGTACAGGTAGAAAGTATGTGTTTTTATAGACTTTGTATTTATGGGTCTATATTATATCCGTGAACGCTGATTGATCAAACTTATTTTCGCGAAACTGCAAAATATCGAAGCAGCAGAGACTCAAATTTTTTCCTAGGGAAAGAATTCGGTTGTCCGTTTCTGTTGCTTTGGTATTTTCAGTGTTATGGTAGAAAGTTACTGGTCGGATTCAGGTAAGTGTGCGATTGTGTGGATGTGAGTGTTAGGGTGATTTAGGGTTAGGGCTCGGTTTAGGTGTGTGTGCGATTGAGTGGACATGAGGGTTAGGGCGGATTTAAGTGAGTTAGGCTTAGGGAGCGAGTGAGGTGAGTGTGCGATAGTGACGGACCTTAGGGTTAGGGTTTGGGTTAAGGTAAGTGGGTAGTTAGTGGTGTGTGCATAGTTTAGTGTAGGGTTAGGTATCAGATTTTAGGTGTATGTGTGTGGATTTCTGTTTGTTTGGTGTGCTTGTGTTGTGTGTATGTGTTTTGGATCAGCGACTTTTTTCCCTGTGAAAAAAAATCGCTGATCTGACAGTTCGAGATTGTAAGCTTTTGCTTAAATTAGGTCAGTCAATCAGCGTTCACTTTTTTAAGCATTTGATGATATAATATAGACCCGTATGTATGACCATACATTGATTGTCAGAAGCAGGTGGGTAGCTGGAGATTGGCTAGGTGTTGTTTAAGCGGGATTTAGGCAGTGACATGTCCACTTGGATATCAGGAGTTCTTTGACTGCTTTTTTGAATTCATGAGAATGAGTTAATTGTCAGGTGGGTAAGGGTAGCTTGTTCCAGGATAGGGCTGGGGATAGCTGTTTAGGTTTTGACCCATAGATGTTTTGGGTTTGGATATTACAAGCTGTTCTACATTGGCACTCCTGAGGGTTCTGGAGGAGGTCTAAACAGAGATGAAAGAGGACATGTCTGTACAGGTGGAAGGTTTATAAAGTACAGAGTCTATGAAGAAGAGTTGGGAAAGTAGAAGTTGATGGGGGAGCGCCAGCAAGTTTAAGGCTTTAAGTGAAAGACAGCAATGTGAGAGGGAGGTCTGGTTAGCAGCAAACCAGGCTACCTTATTATAGGTGGCTTCAAGGGTTAAATGCAAACCAAGCTGTCTTATTATAGGTGGTGTCAATGGTTAAATGCCCAGACAAGATAGACATTTTGGGTTTGGGCAACCCAAAGCAACTCACTATTCTTCCAGTGCTTGGGGAATTTATGGGTGCTTTTATTATAACCTCTCTGAAGCTAGACTCCCAACCCCTGATCCTAGGAGCCCTGACCATTTTTGCAAAATCGAGGATCCCTTTAAGTATTATATATAATAATCCAGTGTCAGATCTTGCCTTGGGTTCTATGTATGATGCTGAAGGGTTAGAGTTCAATCCAGCCCAGAAACTTCACTTCCATTAACTGGGAGAGCAGCATGGTTGACAACTTGGGAAGGTTTACCCTTTTGTAGACATGTCCTTCAAAGCTGTAAACATGTCAGAAATATATGGTTCTATCAATGTGAAATGCACCAATATTTAGTAGAAAATGGTTGGGGGATTAATAACACACCTCATCAGGCTTGCACATTTTGGGTATATGATAACATTTGTTTATGATACTGTGGATGCAATATTCAGGGCTGCAGTTTGCAAGTCTGTAACTAGGATACATTTCTGTCTGAAGTTGCATTCCCTTGCCAGAGCCTGTCTGTGCACCATTGGACAATGAGTTGCTGTTCAGATCCCCTTGTCAAGAAAGCTGGAGGAAAAGGATAAGCCTTTGAAACTGGCCAAGTAACTTCTCCTAAAGCACAATAGATATATATCCGCAAACATACTGTCTCTGCTGTTATATATAAATATATACTGTTTCTACGGCGCTACATCCCAAATGAGGAGAAAGGACAAAGCCAGAAGGCAAAGAAGAAGTGTTTTAGTAATGCTTTGAAGAGATGAAAAATGTGTGAGAGACATGCTAGATATAGGAATTTTATTCCAGGTTCTAGCTACACTGCTGGAATAGAGACTGACCCTAATACCCCTTTGTGGTTTGTTGATGCTAAGCAGTTATTATTTGACCAAAGGGGATGAATTGCTAGGCATGTGGATGAGGGTATGTATGATTTTATATTTTAAGGTGAGTTGTATAAGATAGATGTTGAGGAAGCTCGAGCTAGTTAAGTGTTTTTAGTACTAAACAGTGGTGGGTCTGGTAAGGTTAATTGCAAGAGACTCTGACAACCTTGTTATAGCACTATTCAAGTTTAAAACTAAATGAGACCTGTAGGTTGTTCTTGATAGGAGCTCCTTATAGGAAAGAGGATAAGAGATAAGTTTTAGCTATAGTTTCCCTTGCAGAGTCTGTAAAGAATTTCTTTACTCTGTGTAGGTTGCCTAGTTGTTATGGGGTTTTCTTGATGCTGTTGTGGATATGTAAATTGAACTTAAGATTGTCAGTTTCATTCC
Source organism: Protopterus annectens (assembly GCF_019279795.1). Classification (NCBI taxonomy): domain Eukaryota; kingdom Metazoa; phylum Chordata; order Ceratodontiformes; family Protopteridae; genus Protopterus; species Protopterus annectens. Next base: position 1,452,383,788 of record NC_056746.1, on the reverse strand, counting down.
AAGCTGCTTTCTATATGGAGTAACTTCAATCATGGCATTATTTAAGGAAGACATTTTAAGGTTGTTTTTTTCACGGAAAGGGGATTTTGGAAAGAAGACAACTACATTTTTTTTGAGTGGAGTTAGTAACAGCTGGCCATCCTGTAGTCAACTTTCAACAAAGTTAAAGGCTTCTTGAGAAATTCTCTGAAGATCTAATCACAATCACATTAAAATGCCTTGCATTGCGGTTGTTACAAAATGTTATCAAAGCCATCTCGGATCTAGGAAGACTGGGTCTTAGCATAAATCCAACACCTCATTGCCTTCATGCATGCCTATAGCAATGTGTCACCAAGAGACAAATCACTTCAAATGTATTACTCCAAATCCGTGTAATAACAAAATGTCTTAGTAATAGGTGATTATATGGTTAGGTGTACAGATCCTCCATTCAAAAGGCTAGACAAAAATAGGGTTACAGTGAATTTCTGTTCAGGTGACAGGATCTCTGCTATAAGGGCTCAAAAGACCCTTTCGCCTCACAAGATATTAATGCAACTTGATGATGGTTTATATGGGATTGAATAACTTGGAATGCGAAACCCTGAGGCGGGGACATGCAGAGCCACATCAGAACTCTACCTTTGTGACATATGAATGTGCGACACTAATCCAGGGTGGAATCCTTCCTTCTGCAATAGTAAGGCCTAGGTATGAAGAAAAGAAAATTGACTTTAACAGATGGTTAAAGTAGTTGGTGTTATTCCAGGGGTATTCAGTACATGCCTTCTTGAAATGAGATGAGATCTTCAGTAGTCAAACTTGCTTCACAGGGGATGGCTTGCAAGTCTCATTCCAAGACTTATGAATAGTGCCTATTTTAGTGCAACAAACACATCAAATATGAAACTGGATCATATTGAGTTGTCTTTTTTCAATGCCAGACGTCTCTACAGCAATTTGCCCAGTCTTAAGGCTCCCCTGCACGTGGCATGCATCCATGTTTATATAATTACTGAGACTTTTTTAAATGCAAATGGAGTTCTCCCTCCATTCCTTGGTTTTGTGTCTACTCTACCTTCAGACTTAATACAATGGTGGTGATGTCTCTATATTTGTCCAGGACAATATTACCTCCAGATAGATTTCCAGAGAGCAACAAACTGAACTGTAAATTCCAGATCAGCCTAAACATGACACTTGCAGTTTGTTACAGGACACCATCCCTAACCCTTAATGGTCATGCAAGATTCCTAAATGTACTCAAACTCCCTGTTGACAAGAAGTCCATTATATTGGGAGACTTTTAACTAGCCCTCAAACTAGAGCACCTATACTTCCAATGTAGGGCATGCCTTAAAAGATTTTGCTTAATAAAAATTCACTGGAGCAGATAGTGAACTGACCCACTTGAGGACATGTTCTAGATATCATCCTTACAAATGCAACCAGTTCATGCAATAACCTCGGCATCTCCTTCCCTGATTAAGTCAGACCATAAACGTGATATTATCCTTCAAAATCCATAAAGTCCTTGGAACAAATATCTCTAAAATTAAGGATTTTAACTTACTGACCTCATCCAACTGTATAATGAGGTTTCAAATTTCACTTATGGCAGCATCAATTCCAACACTGATACCAGCAGTTGCCTCACTTTAATACACAGATTTGGCTGTCACAACTAGAGAAATATAATAGGAATTTCAAAAATAAACCACCATAGTGGTCTGACAAAACAAATGCACTTTAATACAAAAGGAAAAAAGTCATTAAACTGTACAGTAGATCTAAAACCCCTCATATAAAGGATGGTATCAAAACTTTTAAGTCTAATAAAGCAACGCATGAACTTGGATACTTCTGCAGCTAAGGACAATTGAACAAATATCTTCAATATCTTCACTCATACCTTCAGTCTGCCACTAAACACTCCCTATCTTCAGCCATGCCACCTGAGATATCACTTGGGGATATTCTCTGTAAATTAAATGACACTTCAATTGGGAGGCTGAAGAGTTCTTTCAAGTGCAGATCAGATTAAGAATTTTTGGGGCCTGACAAACCCAAAACCTATGGACATTCCACTAGTTCCAGAATTCCTGGGTGGTGCAATTTACAGTTGTGCTTTGTAACCTGAACCCCAGCTGCATGCTCTAAGGAAGCCAGACCATTCTTAGTGACTTTCACAAATGCCTGTGCAAGAACCCAGTTGCTGATCCAGCAGTGGAGTCCATGTATCCCAGCTTGGGATCTAGTAAGGTTGCATTTATTAACTTCCTTTGCCAATGACAGGTAAGGCAGATTTCTATCATATTTTGGGAACAACTACCTATAACTCAGCACTCCAGGCTGTTAAGACTCAACCACAAGATTTGCATTCTAACATTCCTGGAATCTCTTCATAGCCAACTGAGACAAGAAGGCAGAGGGGAGAGAAGTCAAGGGCCTGAAAAGTGAGCTGCTCAAACTATATTGCCTAAGTACCCAGTTTGTCAAGCACTGAATGAATTCTGGTTATGACACAATAGATGCATTTTATAGGGTGGCTACTTATTGAGTTAATAGGCATACTCATCTAAGTACTCAACCCTGTCAGATCATGTGAAACTGGAGCTCCTTGTTGCACCACTAGGTGAGAAATATCTCTTTGAACCATCACAGAAGGTGTGTAAGAAATGGTGGAAATGTGGGAGGTCACCACAGAGCATAGGTGGGTCCTACACAAAAGATGAAACAAGGTTGCAGGTTACATTTCTAGAACAAATTTAAGTTTTCTGGGCTGTGCCTGTTTGCAAACACCAAGAAGCACATAATGTCTCCTGGAGCGAAAAAGAAAAGGGAATTGGATTCTTCTTCAGAATGTTTATAATCCCCAGAAACAAAGGCATTTAGGGACTCATTTTGGATCTTTTCCTTATTGAACAAGTTCCCTCACTGTCCCCAAGTTCAAAATTCTGTTCTTGCAGAGCCTTTTACCTGTGTTCTTACTACAAACATGTGAGGTTACCCTGTATGTAAGGATACTTACCTTTACATCCCAATAGCTGTGATGGACAGGCAGTTCCTCAGATTTAAAGAAGAGGGCTCCCATTACTAGTTTACCTCCCTTGCCTTTTGGATTGTGTATTACTCCCAAAGTTTTTTACAGAATGCTCATCTCCAGTATTTTTTTTTTGCAGGTCAAAGTAAATTAATATTTATCCATACTTTGAAGACATCCTTTCCTTTCCTAGACTACTTTCCAGAGAAGTTCCAGGAAACTTTTACCAAGTACAGTCATTTCCAGTCCCCCAGTCTCTCTAAATCTGCCAGAACATACCTCTCAGCTGTATAGATTTTTGCAGACTGTCCAGATTTTTGCCTCATATTTTTAGCCTGTTACTCATAAAATTGTGGTTTTCTGGCAATTCATCGACAGGTCATTGAGGAATGAAGTTCAGAAAATAATGATGGACATTTGAGATTCAGACATTATGCCTTTCAGAAAATTCACTATAATAAAAAACTGTTATTCTATCAACTTTCTAAGTTTGCAAGAGCAATATTTTAAAAATGTCCCTATTTTTGTACATTTGTCCCCATTATTTATGGCTTTGTCCAGATTTATTGGTCTAAGAAGTTGAGAGCTGTGTTCCAGAAGTGTCACTTCTCACTCCCAAGACTTTTGCCTATGCCCCACAGTATCTGCCTGATGGCCACTGTACCTTCAACTAGTCAAGTCATTTATTCCATAGAGATGAGGCACAGCATCCTTGGTCCTATGGCTCATTCAGTCCTGCCCAGAAAACCCAGTCATACTCTAGCCCAAAGCAAGAGTTTGGTGTTGGAGAGCAGACTAGCTTTCTAATACTGCAGGGCAACGTATTCTCACACCCAGCAGAGCAATCCCTTGGTGATTCTTAATGAGCCACACCATAGCCACCATCTGAGGGAACCATGCCTCTGCTTGCTGAATTCACCTCTCCTTACAGTGCAAATACTTACAGCGGCATGCAGGAGTCCCAAATTCCACAAGATGCAACACCTAGTGCTACTCCTTGGTGTCAACCATATGGCAAACCAGAGCTGCCTCCCTCTCACCAGGATTGGTGAGCAGGCACTGGCTATTCACTCGTATCTTGTTGGGGGGGCATACTCTTGTCAGTTTCAGAAATTATACTGGCAGGTATTGTGCATGGTAGAACCCAATCTAAGAGCTTTCTCTCTGTGAGTTCAAACCTTGCAGGATGCGAGTAAGAGCACCTTGCTAGGGCCAACTTCACAGCCTCCCTATCCCTAAGAAAATCTAATCACCTCTGAAGGGCTTTTGAGAAATCCTTTAACTTGTGTAAGCTGAGTATACAGTAAAGTTGGATGATTTGTCAGTTACTGTTTCAGTGAGTTTTGCCCACAAAGTCTAACTGTTACTGATCCTTGATCTGGCTCACCCATCAGCTATGGCAATCATTCAGTAAGCCTAAACCATCCATTTTCATTCCCAGTTTTAGCAAAACCTCTTTGGATGCTGTTAAAGGCAGTAGACAAGCCTCCTTGCTCAAAACCCTTCCTAATGGCAAGAAAGTAGTAAGCTGGACATAGTTGGGGAAAAAAGGAAAGTCTACATGTCTGCTAACCTTGAAATCAGGGCCATTAACTGTCAGCTCCACAAGATCCAAAGTCAAGATAATACACTTGCAGACTGAGGCAAAAATACATAAGTGAAAAGACCTTCAGGAGCAGGATTATCTGATGAATTCAGACTACATCTCAACTTAAGCAGCATGCCATAAAATACAGGTACTGTATAGTTGATGCTTCTACCAGGGTGGCTGCCATGGACATTGTGATCAGAAGGCATGTCTGTCTGAGAATTTAAGATCGACTTGAAGATAAGCAGAAATTGTTGAATGCATCCTTAGACAAAGACCTGTTCTTTGGATTCCCTTTTGTAAGACATATAGAAGAACATCAGTGAGAAGAACAAAACAATAAAGTCAGTCATACAGGTCTACCACTCTCCTGTCCCCAGATACAGCAGAGATTAACCCATGAAGCCATGTGTCTGTTATAGAAACAAGTCAAGAGCAGAGGAGTAAAACTAGAAAATGATCACTGAAAATAGCAAGCTTAAAAGGGTAAACAAGGGCATGGGGATCAAATGTTAAAAACACACCCTTTAATGTCAGAAACTCATGGTATTGACTATATGGTTCCCTTTCCTATCTCTTACATCTCTCAACATCTTTTGGATGAGGGATTGTTTTTCAGGTAGCTCCTAATGTTTACATTTCTATCAAAGGGACTCTTTAGTGCAACCAGAGTATTTTCCAAGTGCTTAGCTCCATTTTTTGTGTATAGGAGGACAAGAGGCATCAGTGCTTACCTTTACTTTGATGGCTGCCTGATTCAGGCTTCCTCATGGGAAGAGCTGAGAAGGACATGTATCTAAATCTCCCATTGTTATGACAGCCTAAGGCTTTGTCAACTTGCAGATGTCAAATCTTTCTTCAATATCCATCATGCAGCAAAGTCTTCATAGAGGCAGTGTTGGTCGCCAAGATAGGGTGTCCCTCCCTCAGGACAAGAAACACTAGGGCAGTCAGGGTGTCTCTTCCCAAGAACAAGGTCATTCTTCAGTTATTTTTTTTCTCCTATTTGCTCGAAGGACCTATCTGGTGACCATAACCTCGTTTGAAGGCACTGAGTTACATGTCACTTTTACTTCAACTATTTCTCAGTGTGGGGCATCCAGGATGGCTGCATATTGATCAACAGATTACAGCTCTCCCAGTGTAATAACTGACTTTCAATCACTGGCTAGTTATTACACTACATGTATTCCAGCAAAAAAGAAATTTGGGGAAAGTAATATAAAACCACATGGAAAAGAACATAAAGCTCTAGCAGGAAACAATCTTGCAGCTTTTCAGCAAAAAGCAGATCAAGTTTCAGTTTTGGTACAGGAGATGGGTTTCAATAACTTAGAGGGGAAACAAAGTCAAATACAATCACAGGAGTTTAAAATAAGTAAAAACTGATGGAATGTATACACTCACATTAAAAGGGTAGTAAAATAGAAGAAGCTTTAACTAACTATTCGGTTGAACTGATAAAACTGTAAAATTCTAACGGCTAAATAAAACTGTAAATATCAGAAGATGAAGAAAAGTCTGACTGTGCATCAAGCTCCTCAAGAAGCGGTGTTTCTAAAATAGAGTTAGATGATAATGCGCACAGAGAAAACCTTAGATTCTCTGTTGTATGAGAGAAGATGGAAGGAGCTGACTGTATTTTTTCTCTAGAAGATCAAAGACATTTTTGGATGGAAAGAGGCTAAGGAGGAAATAAAAAGTTTAGCCAACAAACAGTAAACCAGCAAGTACAAAGCTTCTCATTCCTTTGATAATAACAAAGCCCACACTGAGACTCTCCTCCTGACTCAGCATCCTTCCTAATGACAAGAAAGTAGTAAGGTGGACAGAGTTGTGTAAAAAGGTTTACATTTTTGGCAGCCTTCAAATCATCATCATTAACTGCCACCCCCTTAAGATCCAATGTTAAGATAATACACTTACAGACTGAGGCAAAAGAAATGAGATGACTTTTTGCATTTTATTTGCATTTCAACATTTTGATAGTAAACTATATAGTTATATATATATATATATATATATATATATATATATATATATATATATATATATATATACATGGATAGATATGTATATAGATATCTTTATAAATATATTATATATATATATATATATATATAATATATATGGGTACGTGTCACTTCACCTAAAACCCATTTCACCTAAACTCATTTCAGTGAGACCAAATCACCTAAAGTTCATTTCACCTGAAATGCGTTTCACTGACAAGTAGTACTCTAATGCAATTGAAAGGTATATGTCCTTTTTCCCACTGTAGTGTGATCCTGGTGTTAGAATATATATTGGGGGGCCCACATTGGGGGGTGTGGGGGCGTAGGCCCCCACCTAGTTGTCTTTTACCAAATAATGTAAAACAAAACCAGACAACATGAAACCAAAATAACTGGGGGGCTATGCCCCCCACCCCCCATACACACACACCCTTAATATATATACTAACTCCAGGATCGCACCACAGTGGGGAAAAGGACATATACCTTTGACTTGCCTTATTGTACTACTTGTCAGTGAAATGAGTTTTAGGTAAAATGAACTTTAGGTGATTTGGTCTTAGCCTTACTCTTCTCCTCCTCCTTAACAGTAACACCTATACCCTCATCTGACACTGCCGAGCTAACACTCATCCTTCTCAAAGTAAACAACAATAAAACTTTATTCATTGCCTCCCTGTACATTCCTCCTGGTAACAATATCCCTATACTAGAAGATATTCTCACCTGGTTCACCTCCAACATAAACAATGAGACAATAATCCTAGACGATGTCAACATAAACTGGTCTTCCATTGACTCATCTACCCCTTCTCAAAGCATTAACCTATATCAGTTCACACAGCTAATCAAAATCCCTACTAGACCAAATAAAGGTTACACCACAGGTAGCATCCTTGATTTGGATACTAGTCTCCCACCCAGACCGAGTTTCTGATAATGGTACTCTCCCAGACACCCTAAGTGACCATCTCCCCACCTACATACGCCATTCCCCCTCCTTCAGCACAAACACATTATACCACCCGCAACATGCAAAACTTCAAACCCCTAATTTTCTCTAATGCCTTAAAACAGATAGACTGGAACCCTCTAAATTTCCTCCCTTTAGATGCTGCTGTCTCACTTTCCAATAGAATTTTCACTGATATACTTAACCACTTTGCCTCCTGTAGAACCAAAAGACTTAGATCCAAAACAGCCCCCTGGCTAACTGAAGACACAAAACTTCTTATGCATCACCGAGATAAAATCTGGAAATACTATAAAAAATGCAAAACTCCCAACTTTCTTGCTGAATACAAGCAACTGCGAAATCAAGTAAAAAAGCAAATAGCCACTGACTGCAAATTGTACTACCTTAAACTTCAAAATAATCATAAAACCAACCCCAAAAAAGTTTGGAATAGTATTGCAACAATACTATCCCCAAGCAAAAAAGAGAACCCTTGCCCTGACCCAGACACAGCAGACCTCCATCTAGCTACCGAATTCAACTCCTTTTTCATTGACTCTATAGGCAAACTCACCTCTTCTTTCCCTAACAACACCCCCCAACTTAACTGAAACCAAAAACTCAACACCCAAGAACCCCGAGATCCCCTTTTTACTCTCAAATCCATTCCTACCCACACTATAAAGAAGCTCCTGCAAAAGTTAAAATCTTGCTCTAATGCCCCAGTTGACATCCCATCCAACTTTCTCCAACTAGCTGCTGATGGCATAACCCTTCCAATCAGCATCCTAATCAATCACTCCATTTAGGAGTCCTATGTACCATACCTCTGGAAAAAAGCCTTCATCGTCCCCCTCCATAAATGAGGTATAAGCTGTTCAATCTGCAACTTTCGCCCTATTGCTATCCTATCCCCAATCTCTAAGATACTCGAAAAATGTATTCACCTCCAACTATTACCTTACCTACTGGACAACCAATTACTAACTCCTACCCAACATGGGTTTAGATCAGGACATAGCACCACTACTGCCCTTCTTTCCTTCCTCAAAATCATTAACTGTGCTCGTGACTCTGGGAACATAGTTTCTACGTCCTCGACTTATCTAAAGCTTTTGACACTGTCTCTCATGAGCTTCTGCTTTCTAAACTCTCCCGTCTTAATCTCTCCTCCTCTTCTATCAAATGGTTCACCAGCTATCTCTCAGTCAGGGAACAAGCTGTAAAATAGAACTATTGCACTTCCTCCTTCCTTCGCACCCCAACAGGTGTACCCCAAGGCTCTGTCCTGGGTCCTTTACTATTTAAAATTTTCATAAATTATTTCCACCAAAAGATCCACAATGCTAAACTGGTGCAATATGCAGACAATTCCACTATCATCTGCTCAACCAAAACTCTTCCCTTACTAATGAACCTTACTCGAGGCTTTCTCCTCCACTGAGTCCTGGATGTTTGACAATCATCTAGCCCTAAATGCCTCCAAATAGTTCCACATACAAAACTTCTAGGCATCCTTATCGATGACCAGCTAAAATGTGACATCCACCTACAAACCAATAGTAAAAAGACTCATCAAAAACTTGGAATGCTTTATCGACACATACGCTACCTTTCTCTGTCTTCTAGACAACTCCCATCTACCACCTACTTCCTACCCTCCCTTTTGTATGAAGCTCCACTACTCTCTAACCTCCAATCATCCTTAAAATCTAAACTTTCCTCATGCTATAATAAAATTTCAACGTTTGCCACTGGATCCAAATCCTCTACTCACCATTGTAACTCCCTACATGCTCTAAATTGGTTGGACTCGCAGGCTACCTAAAACTACAGCACACAAGCTGATTTTTAAACCTTCTAACTGTCCATCACTCTCCTCTTCCCTAAAACTTCAGCAGCCACATAGAACACTTAGATCCACAAATCAGAACCTCTTAGAACTTTACAAGCCTTTACATGCACCAGGGCAACTTCTACTATCATTCTGCCTTGCCAGATTATGGAACACCCCCCCCCACATTAGAACCACCCCAAACCTACCCTCCTTTAAAACCCTACTCCAGTCTCACCTCTCCTCCCTCTGGGAATGCTCCTGTACCCATCCTACCTGATTCCTGACACCTATCCCTACTCTATCCTACTCACAATCTCTGCCACAGCTTCAATTTCTCTCTCTAAAATTCATTTGCCTAAATAAATATATTTGTATTAAATGAACATGAATGTATTGTTTTTGTAAATATCTTATTTGTATTGTATTAAATGAACACGAATCTATTGTTTTTGTAAATATCTTATAAGTGATTGACTCAGCTCATACATTTCAAGATATGTAAAATCCCGTCCTTCTGTATATTGAATGCTGTTCTTATATGCTGTACTAATACATTGTATATTATCTTTCTGTCTGGAGCTTTTCTCCTCGGGCCTCCATTGAAAACGGGCTACCTTGGCCCAATTGACTTTCCTGGTTAACAAACTGAAATAAATAAATAAATAAATAAAATGTTTGCTTTTCTCAGAAATGCTGAAAATTACATTCAGTCAGTACACACATTAGAGTGTCATACATGTTGCTCTTTTACCCTTTCATATGAACTAGAGTAATGTGTAAAATGTTCCCAATTATGGCCATTTTTCCCATATTATTTTTGGCTTTGTTCAAAATTCTTGATCATAGTAGTACAGATGGGTACAACTGCAACTAACTTTAGCCATTACTTGGAATTATTTGACATTCTGTTTTGTTTTTGAAGCAGGAGAGGTTTTTTTTTTAATGATGGGCATTCTCCAGGCTAGTAGACAGCTCCCAATAAGCAAGTACTTGCATTACCGAATGCTGATTTAGAGATCTTTTTCTTTCTTTTCAAATAGAGCAAACTCTGAATAACATTATCAGGCAACCGATAGTGGTTTAGAGAGATTTTTTATTTTTTATTTTTTCCCCACAAGTTATTTACAAATGTAGCAAGTCCTAGAAACCGAAGTTGCTATATTTGTAAATGGTAACCTGTAAGAAAAAAGTATGTGCAGCCAGAAGTGCAGTTTGTTCAGAGATACAACAGTCTACAGAGAAATCTGGTGTTCTGTCAGTAATTAAAAGACAGAAAGCCTAGTTTTTGGATAGGCTTATATAGGCCCCAGGGCTGATGTCCTAGTACCTACCTATGAAAAAAAAGATACAGCTTTGGAGCAACTTTTCCTGTCAACAAGCGTCTCCTGTGAAATGGCTAGAGATTTCATCTTTCTTCATATGGGTAACAAGACAGAGTAAATGCATGATACAATTAAATAATCCAGCATTACAGAATCTTGACAGGGAACAAAACTTAGACAATATTATGTTTCATGGCAGAATGAACATAATTCTGGGACATTCTACTTGGAAGGAAGTGGGGAGGAGCACTGCTGACATTAATACAGTGGCTTGGGGATAAGAATGGCCTTCAGTGAAGAGCTTGGGACAGTTTTTAGATGCTGGGTTTGTCCCTTTAAATGAAGTTGTATTGTGTAATTGGTTAAATA
>NC_056746.1:1452352808-1452372177 GCF_019279795.1 Protopterus annectens | reverse complement strand
TGGTGGACTGATTGAGTTGTCCCTTGAGGGGTATGTTCCATGCCCTGCCATGTAGTAGCTCCAACTGTTGATGTACAGGTAGTCAGTGTGGCTGGCGGTCCACCACACACCATGTGCCTACCTGTGGTGGACAAGGTCCTGATGTCATCATGTTTGCCTGTTGCAGACATGCATGTGGGTGGTCGGAGGCATTCCTGGTAGGGTGTTTTCCGTCTGGCTCTCTGTTCAACATTGGCATGGAGGACATGTAGGGCAAATTACACCGGTCATATGAGGTGTGTGGTTTTCTGTGGAGAGGTCATCACTGAGGTCCCCCATGCTGGTGTTGGTTACAGTGAGTGGATGACCAGTGGATCCACTACAGGCCTTGGCACCACCATTGAGGGCTGTACATCCTGTGGGGCCCATCCTCACCATGCGTGATGGGCAGAACTGTCAGACATCCCCCTGGTATGTATGGTGCATGGCTGTTTAACAGTGGCCAGGTGTGTGAACACCTGGGACTGCTGGCGACTGTGTTGGCGCCATGGGTAATGTTCCCAGGCTATGCATGGGTGGTTCATGTCACACAAACGGTGCTGTTGTGAGAGCATGCCCACCACCAGTGTCGCCAGGACATCTGTGAAGGTATCCTGTGTATGTGAGGGTTGTCTGTAGCATGCAACAAACTGTAGACCAGTCCCACACATGGTTAATTGTACCTACATATTCCCCGCAGCAACAACAACGTCTGTGGCATGACCGGGTTACTGTTGTGTGGCCGGAAACACAGGATGGTCCGCATTCCGCCACCCATGCCGTCGCACCATGTGTATGCATGTCTGATCTGTGCCGACTCTAAGTGTCTGAGCATGCCCAGTAGGCAGCTGTGTAGATAGACACAGCACAGTGCACACCGCAGGCGTCTGCAGTAATACCCCGGGTGCATGCCTCTATCCCCACGAACGACCACGCCTGTGGCATGGCCAGGTTTCTGTTGTGTGGCTGGACACACACGACGGTCCACATTACGCCACCCATGCCGTCGCAACATGTGTATGCATGTCTGCCCCAGCCGAGTCTAAGTGTCTGAGCATGCCCAGTATGCAGTGATGTACTGATCAGTAGTTACTTGTTATTCTGGACTGCAGCACTAACGCGTTAGTGTACGGCGCACCTTGGGATGGTAACAGACCGCGGATCATGACTCTGTCCGAACACCCGAGCGGGCGATTGCCTTTGCAAATGATACCACTCACGAGGGGTATGCCTCCTGACAGCGCCTGCTCAGTAAACTCGGTAGCGCTCTGTAAATGCTTCATACTGTAGTGTGTTCATGTAGATAGGCGAGGTTCGCCCCCGCCCTTTCCGTGTGTGTGTGTGTGTGTGTCTCTGTGTGTGTGTGTGTGTTTCCAGCCGCGCCTGCGACTGAATATGCTTTAGACGCCCGCAACACATGCCTTGGCTATTGCCACCTATTGTCTTGCGGTTGACGCCAGCAGCCTACAAGTATGCCTGTGACAGCTTCTGTTTAGCAAACTCGGTAGCTGCTCTGTAAATGCTTCATACTGTAGTGAGTTCATGTAGATAGGCGAGGTTCGACTCCCGCCCTTCCGTGTGTGTGTGTGTGTGTGTGTGTCTGTGTGTGTGTGTGTTTCCAGCTGCGCCTGCGACTGCATATGCTTTTAGACGCCCGCAACACATGCCTTGGCTATTGCCACCTATTGTCTTGGCGGTTGACGCCAGCAGCCTACAAGTATGCCTGTGACAGCGCCTGTTTAGCAAACTCGTAGCTGCTCTGTAAATGCTTCATACTGTAGTGAGTTCATGTAGATAGGCGAGGTTCGACCCGCCCTTCCGTGTGTGTGTGTGTGTGTGTGTGTGTGTTTCCAGCCGCGCCTGCGACTGCATATGCTTTTAGACGCCCGCAACACATGCCTTGGCTATTGCCACCTATTGTCTTGCGGCTGACGCCAGCAGCCTACAAGTATGCCTGTGACAGCGCCTGTTTAGCAAACTCGGTAGCTGCTCTGTAAATGCTTCATACTGTAGTGAGTTCATGTAGATAGGCGTAGGTTCGACTCCGCCCTTCCGTGTGTGTGTGTGTGTGTCTCTGTGTGTGTGTGTGTTTTCCAGCTGCGCTGCGACTGCATATGCTTTTAGACGCCCGCAACACATGCCTTGGCTATTGCCACCTATTGTCTTGGCGGTTGACGCCAGCAGCCTACAAGTATGCCTGTGACAGCGCCTGTTTAGCAAACTCGGTAGCTGCTCTGTAAATGCTTCATACTGTAGTGAGTTCATGTAGATAGGCGAGGTTCGACTCGCCCTTCCGTGTGTGTGTGTGTGTGTCTGTGTGTGTGTGTGTGTTTCCAGCTGCGCCTGCGACTGCATATGCTTTTAGACGCCCGCAACACATGCCTTGGCTATTGCCACCTATTGTCTTGGCGGCTGACGCCAGCAGCCTACAAGTATGCCTGTGACAGCGCCTGTTTAGCAAACTCGTAGCTGCTCTGTAAATGCTTCATACTGTAGTGAGTTCATGTAGATAGGCGAGGTTCGACTCCGCCCTTCCGTGTGTGTGTGTGTGTGTGTCTCTGTGTGTGTGTGTGTTTCCAGCTGCGCTGCGACTGCATATGCTTTTAGACGCCCGCAACACATGCCTTGGCTATTGCCACCTATTGTCTTGGCGGCTGACGCCAGCAGCCTACAAGTATGCCTGTGACAGCGCCTGTTTAGCAAACTCGTAGCTGCTCTGTAAATGCTTCATACTGTAGTGAGTTCATGTAGATAGGCGAGGTTCGACTCCGCCCTTCCGTGTGTGTGTGTGTGTGTCTGTGTGTGTGTGTGTGTTTCCAGCTGCGCTGCGACTGCATATGCTTTTAGACGCCCGCAACACATGCCTTGGCTATTGCCACCTATTGTCTTGGCGGCTGACGCCAGCAGCCTACAAGTATGCCTGTGACAGCGCCTGTTTAGCAAACTCGGTAGCTGCTCTGTAAATGCTTCATACTGTAGTGAGTTCATGTAGATAGGCGAGGTTCGACTCCGCCCTTCCGTGTGTGTGTGTGTTCTCTGTGTGTGTGTGTGTTTCCAGCTGCCTGCGACTGCATATGCTTTTAGACGCCCGCAACACATGCCTTGGCTATTGCCACCTATTGTCTTGGCGGTTGACGCCAGCAGCCTACAAGTATGCCTGTGACAGCCTCTGTTTAGCAAACCGGTAGCTGCTCTGTAAATGCTTCATACTGTAGTGAGTTCATGTAGATAGGCGAGGTTCGACTCGCCCTTCCGTGTGTGTGTGTGTTTCCTGCTGTCTCTGCATCTCTTTATGCTTATAGATGCTCCCCAACACATGCCTTGCCTTTTGCCAGCTATTGTCTTGCGGGTGATGTCAGCAGCCTACAAGTATGCCTGTGACAGCGCCTGTTTAGCAAACTCGGTAGCTGCTCTGTAAATGCTTCATACTGTAGTGAGTTCATGTAGATAGGCGAGGTTCGACTCGCCCTTCCATGTGTGTGTGTGTGTTTCCAGCTGCCTCTGCGGATACACATACTATTATACGCCGCAACACATACCTTGCCTATTGCCAGCTATTGTTTTGGCGGGTGATGTCACCAGCCCAGAAGTATGCCTCTGTCAGCGCTGTGCTCAGTAAACTCGGTAGTGCGCTCTGTAAATGCTTCATACTGTAGTGAGTTCATGTAGATAGGCGAGGTTCGACTCCGGCCCTTGCGGTGTTTGTGTGTGTGTGTTTTTCCAGGTGCCTCTGCGGATGTACATGCTTTTAGACGGTCAGCAAGACATACCTTGCCTACCAGCCGCCATTCCTGTACGGTTGTTGTCACCCACCTGTACATGTGCCTCTGCTGGTGGTGTGCTCGGTGGTCCACGAGCATACCATACCTGTGTTGTACGTTTGTGCGGTTGGGTATGTGGGGGTGTGGTCAATCACCATGCGTGCCACATGTGTGTGTGTGTCCATGCTCCCAGCTGCATGGGTTCATAGGGTATGGCTTTGAGGTTTACGCGGAACACCCATATCCTGGCGCCATCCTTGTGTTTGTGGATGGTGGGACGCAGATCGTACTGCTTGTGTGCTTCTTCTGGTCGGCGACCGTAGCGTGTGCTACACGGGTACCCTACTATGGTGTTGTGGGTTGCTGCTGTGTACATTACACTCACGGGCCTGCCGGATGTGCTCGTGTGTACCTCTTTCTTTGTATATCTATGTACCTATGTTGTGGCTGTACCGCTGCTCTCCCATGGACAGCCGCCTGCCCCATGTATCGCATATTTGCACGGCTGACACATATAACTGTGGTACTTTGCATATCCACACATTGTCCATGCACTGTCCGTATTCCAGAACACCTCATAGACATCGCTGGATTACATGGCAGACAGCTATCCTTGCTGTCCTTACACTTTACCCATACATGACATACACCTTGTGTGTACTTGCCTATTTATGGTGTGTGTATGTCTATGTGTGCTGTATGCATGGCCGTGTGTGTGTCCCACTATAGCCATGTGTGCAGCTGTCGCCACTATGGGTATCCTTGTGGCCCGCTGTCACATGTGCACGCCTGCACATACCTGCAGACTGTACTACCCCTGCACGGCAGCGGCCTTAGATCGCCGGTGCCCTAGGCTGTGGGGCTACATGGCACACGCCAGCACAACACATGGTGCACCCATCTTGATATACCCACGTGACACGCCTACTAGACAGGTGTCCCTACTAGGGCAGCGCCCTGGGCAGCCGCAGGATTGGCGATGCTCACGGCCGCTATGGGCACATCACAAGGCACATGTCTACAGTCGGTGTTTTACGACGCCTAGGGTATTACACCACAGGAGGGACCTCCACAGCTATGCTGAAGAATGCGATGTAGATAGATTAGTAGGTGGAGGTTTGGCCACACACCAGGGCTGACCGCTGGATAACTGTTGCGGCATCCTTTGTGAAGCAGGTGGAGCTAACACCGTAACGGGAATGTAGTGTAGATGCAGATGTAGGGTTAACATACATTTGTCTACTCTGTCAGTTCTGTACCATTGTATTACAGTGATATGCTATGCATATCTTCCATATACATTGTTAGGTCTCTGATCGCTGTGGGTCGGCATAGTACAATATCATGTAATACGGTGTTCATAGGATGCCTTCTGAATTGTTGACATACGGTGTGTCGTTAGCAGTGGCCTGTGCTTTCTATGCTGTGGCTACATGTTCATTGTTCGTGACAGAAAGTGACAAATGGAAGTGTACGGTGGATACTTAAAGCCTGGATGCTCCCATGTTATGTGTACGCCTCACGGGCCTACGGGTGATAGCGCATACATGTCTAACCTTTGTATACCATGTGTGACCTGCCGCACGTAAATGTTTACGCTGACTGTTCCATCTACCTATGTGTGACATGGTTTGTGGCCATAGGGTGCCAGCGGGTCTTTATTGTTGAGCATGTGTTTTCCATGGTCAATTGACATCAATCCTATTAATCCACTGAAGGATGTCTTTCATTGGTGGGAACGCCATGGTTCACCATCGATGTCTTTCCGAGCTGACGGTGATATTGTGCCATTGGTATGGTTCTACAGGTCACCCACCTGTTCTGCTGTATGGAAGCGTGCGATCCCCATTAATGTGCTGGCGGATTGGCGTCAGATACTCCGCATCTGCCCAGCGGTCTGGCTTTGTATGGTGACTGTCTACTGTAGTCCCTTTCTCTATTTCCTGGGTTATGCCTTGTAACAGCTGTGGATTCCCCAGGTTTGCAGCTATGGGTGCCATCTTGGCCCCACGCTTGTCCATCTATGGGAACTGCCTACTGACACTAGTATAGGGCTGTACACATTACACAGCTGCATTCATCATTTTCCGCTGGATGATTGCCATTATTAGTGCGGAGTAACGATATGCCATGCCCACGCCCCTCACACGGGCAGGACAACGAATCATCTGCCAATCCACGCCGAGACCCATTTTTGCATACCCACGATCCCATGTCTGCAACACTCGACAGTACCCATTGCACATCCTTCATGTGTGCGGAATGGATGTGAACGCACGCCTATTGACACGACGAGCTGGGGAGTCCTATTCATATGTCCTGCATGTCATGGACACTTGTCATCACCCTTGTACACGCTTGTGGTGCCCATATCTACCTGTGCCGTAGTCACGGCTGTCACTTCTTCTGGTTCGCACGATAGCAGCCTGTCGCCAACACCTATGGACAAATATGTGGGTCCTACTATGGACACCGATGTGCATATGTAAAGTGTAGAACATGTTGGACCGTGTCCATTCGCCAGTGGTTTTGACTGCCGCTGTATGTTCCCAGTCGCGATGTCTGTTTGCCTACCCATGTTATGTAGTGCTACGGAACCCGTGTCCTTCCACAATTAACCCATATGGTGTTACTGTAGTCCTGCAGGTTGGCAACTGCTTTATGTAAGCCTCAGAGGTCCCATTGTGAACTATCCGCCACTGTATTGCCATAATAACACAGACGCTACATGTAGAACCCATTTATTCATGACAGGATGTTCTTTATGAGTGGGAACGCCATACTTTAAGCATGCTATGACCTTCCTAGTTGACGTTGTTGGAGTGCTATTAATATGTGTTACACAGGTCGCCTGTATGTTCCGCTGGAGTGGAAGCGGTGATCCCTATAGACTTGCTAGCAGCTTGGTTGCTGTGTACGCCGGATTCGCACGGCTGGATGGATGTCTATGGAGTGTGTCTACTGTTGTTTCCAGCTGTATTTCCTGTGTTATGCCTTGCTACAGCTGTGTTATTTCACCAGGTTTGCTATTCTGGGTGCCATCTTGTCCGTGACGCTTGTCCAGCCTTGGGAAATGCCTACTGACACTGGTGTATGGCTGTACCCATTTCACACCTGCATGTTGCATTCTCCGTGGATGATTGCCATTATTGGTGGGGGTAAGCCATGTTCTGTACCCACATCCTCCCACGGGCGGACAATGGATCCTCTGCCAATCATCTCCGACACCCATTTCTGCATACCCAAGATGCCATGGCTGCAACCTCGACAGTAGCCATTGCAAATCCTCCATGTGTGCGGAATGGGATGTGGACGACATGTGTGGACTCGACAATCTGTGGATGTCTGTGCATATGTCCCTCATTTCATGGACAGGTGTCATCAACCTTGAACACGCTGGCGGTGCATTTGCTGCTGTGCCGTAGTCACGGCTGTAGTTCATCTTGGTCTCCTCGCAGAAGAAGAAATTTTGGGTCCTACAATGGACACAAATGTGCATATGTAAAATGTAGAACATGTTGGACTGTGTCCATCTGGCCAGTGGTTGTGACCGCTGCTGTATGTTCCCAATCGCGGATGTGTGTTTGACTACACATATTATGTTGTGCTACGAAACCCGTGGTCCTACTACGATTAACCCAAATGGTAATGATGTCATGCTGCAGGTTGGCAACTGCTTTAGGTAATCCTCAAAGGCCCAGTAGGACGTATACGCCACTGTATTGTCAATATAACACAGCCGGAACATGTATACCCTATTTATTCATTTACGGATGTTCGTTATATGCGTGAACGCCAGTGTTGAAACATCCTATGACCTTCCTAGTTGAAGTTGTTTGTGTGCCATTAGTATATGTTCCACAGGTCGCCCATTTGTTCCGCAGTATGGAAGCGAGTGATCCTCATGTTGTTGATGGCAGATCCAGTGCCATGTACGCCGGTATTCGCACGGCAGTCTGTCTTTGTATGGGGAGTGTCTACTGTAGTCCCTATCTGTATTTCCTGTGTTATGCCTTACTGCAGCTGTGTAATTCCATCAGGTTTCCAGTTATAGGTGCCATCTCGGTCGACACTTGTCCATCCATGGAATTGCCTACTGGACACTGATATAGGGCTGTACAACACTCACACCTGCTTTTACCATTATCCGTGGATGCTTTGCATCATTAGTGGGGAGTAAGGCACGCATATACCCGCATCCTCCCACGGGCGTGACAACGGATTATCTGCCAAACAACATCGAGCCCCATATCTGCATACCCAGGATCCCATGGCTGCAACCTCCACGGTACCCATTACACATCCGCATGTGTGCGGACTGGGATGTGGACGACTTCTATGGACACGACAATCTGGGGATTTCTGTTCATATGTCCTGCATTTCATGGACAGTTGTCCCCAACCTTAAACACGCTGGTGGTGCATATGTTCAGCTGTGCCGCAGTCAGGGCTGTCACTTCTTGCGCCGATGGCAGCTGGTCGATGCTGCGAATGGATCAATTTTGGAGTCCTACAATGGACACCGATGTGCATATGTAAAGTGTAGAACGTGTTGGACTGTCACCATCTGGCCAGTGGTTGTGACTGCTGCTGTATGTTCCCAATCGTGATGTCTGTTTGACTACCCATATTATGTATTACTTGGCCTGTCTATGTCCACGAGCCGGTAAGCGGAAATACAGCAAAACCACGACAATGGAGCCTAGTACCAGAACAGTCACAACTAAACAAAGCAAAAGGTACTAGTGGAAGAAAACGTCTTTTTTCTTTTTAGCAGCTTTATTAACAAAAGTAACGAACCAAGCAGCAACACGTAGTTTCAGCAAAACACTCCAAACACATTAACGCTTATGTCTCCACACCTGCTGCTTGAATACACTTCCTCAGATGCACAATACTACAAGCTCTTCCCTTCTGCTTAAATACTATTGCTGATTGAATAATTAATCCTAATAATACAATAAGTACTTAATTGCCATATTCTTCATATATTATACTATACATCACATTTACAAAGTGCCTTCATGTCTACCCTTGAAATCATGTTACAATTTATTACATTCCTGCTCACAACATTTTCTATAATTAATTATCAACTTTTATTCATGATATTCAAAACATTAAAATTTGACATTTTATATACAAAAATCTAAACATATAAAATATATCTACAATAATATATACAAACATACAAGTAAAAACATCCAATGCCCTCTGGTGTCTGGATGAACACATTACAACCACTGTTTTCACAGTTATGCCCAAACTTAATACACTTCAAAGTTTACCCAGGTTCAAATTCATTTCTTACAGATACCCTTTCCCATAATTATCCTGTCACTTCTTTTACCTTTTTTCCACAAAATAGTGCTGATTAATTATATATTTAATTATCTTTAATAATGTCTCAGTATCTTTAATCCCGTTATAAATTTTCCAACTCAGAGCTTCGCTGCTCTTATTTTCAATACTGGGGCCAAAGATACATAATTATTCAACCCTGGTGGGTTATAAGCTTCCAAATGAAGTTGCCATAATAACTCTTTGTACTCAATTGTCTCCTCCCATTGTCCACCACGATATCTTTGTTTACTACCTCTAACACAAAGAAGGTATAATCAGCTTCTTCACATTTTATTTTATGCTTGTACAGAGCATTACACATATCTTTTGTCTTCATCTCATAGTTATGCTCAGAGATTCTATCTCTTAGTCTTCTTCAGACTTCCCACATAAAATGCCTCACATTTCTTACAAATACTTAGGTATATTATACCTTTTGTTTGACAATTAACATATTGCTTACTCTGCACTAATATGTCCCTACTTTTCACATAAATTTATATCTTTATTGCAAATATTCGGCACTGGGAGCACCTCCCACATTTATATGTGCCTTTTCTCTCCTGGAAGTATTGTTTTCCTTAATTCTTCTTTCAAACAAATTTTTCAAATTTCTCCTTTTCTATATGTACATTTCAAGGGTTGTATAAACAGACTTCTTAAATCAGAGAATTCACCAAACTGTACCCATTCTTCCTCCACTATTCTTTGTATGACCTTAGCCTCCCACTATAATCTGTTATAAAGTTATTTCTTAACTCAAAATTGTTTTTGTCGAGGTTGGTCACCTTCTCAAGGTCATCTTCCTGTCCTAAAATAGGCCGATATTTGTCCACTCTTCCTTCCCTTACTTCCTTCTCAATTTCATCTATTAATTTCCTTGGGTAGCCTCTATCTAAAAACATCCTCTTAGTTTCATACACTCTTCCTCATAATCACTGTCCCTAGAGGTCATCCAACTACCTCGAACATACTGCCCTTTTACTATTCCCTTTTGTGGTGGTGGGGTGTGGAAATACAGCAAACCTTGGGTCCTGGTCATCTTCATAACAGACATTATTGCATATATATCAGGCCAAAACAGACAATGACACTAAAGATACACTCCACAGTCAAATGATACAGAGCTCTTTCACCCACTGACATGAGGCATCGCCGGAGTACAAAATACATTGATAGTCGCCCTTATACACTTCCTTCAGAGTCAGTTCAAGTCACTTAATCAATAAACCTGCTCATAGTTAAGTAGACAGTGCTCCAGGTCTTGATGATAACGTGACATATACTGATCAGTGTTGCATACATTACTTAATGGAAACAATAATACACCAACGATGTGTTAATGTATCTACAATATTGGTAAATACAATCAGTATCCGGACACATAGTTGATAATTGTTGAGAGTGCACCTTAGGATGTAGTGTGTTGATCAGGTTATTGTATATCGATGTGTATATTAGTAGCATTACGATAACAAAGCATGGAATCAATAGGTACTATTTAAGCATATATTTCACAATTGTGAATGTAAACGGTGGAGGAGACATCCGTAACCTTCTCTGGTTCCACTGATCACACACGACACGCATACTCGCATGTCCGGATTGTGTGTTACGCGACGCCGCATACGCATATCCGTATTCCGCTTATATATGTTTACAGTGTCTGTGTGGTTACGTGTTTTATGCTATTTGTGACTATTCCGCAACATATGTCTGATCCGTTGACGGACGGTGCAGAAAGCACTGACAGCTTTATATATGTAACGGTGTTTGCAGCATGGACGCTTTACGCACACGCACATCTATATGTTCTATAGTCATGATTCCAACGTGACTGCAGTCACGCTTTGAGACTTACTGTGACCAGTGCACGTTAGCTGTTCGCTGTCATTAATATGCATACCCGTACCTATGTACATTTGCATATCACCCCCGCACACACGACGCCACAGGCATCCATTCCTGCTGGGAAAGGTGCGGTACTGCATGTTGAACATTCCTAATTCCCTCGCCATGGCCCAGGATGCATATGTCGTCACCACAGGGCTGTTCAGATGACAGCTGCCTATATCCCATATGCATACAGGCCTTCGATTGTCAGGTTGTTGCTGTGGTGCTTTGGGTTTGGTCTTGTCCGCCCAGTACGGGACCGCCTGACCCTGTACGAATGTTAGATGAGTCACATGGGCACGCTTTTGTCCGTGTCCATGGTACTATGTCACGCCCCCAATTAGTCTTAACCGTGGTACCGAATGTCCGTGTATCCGCTGTAGATCTCAAGTATACTAATTGCACACGGTCTGATCGAAGTAACCTACCGCCATTACTAACCCTCCGTATGTAGGGGCTGTGTCGCAATATTACAAGGGTTTGACATTGCGTGACGACGCTCACTGAGCCACAGACATGTCCGCTGTTTTTTTGGCCCGGTTCCGCTGTGCTACACATTTAACATGGCGAACAGGTTGAACAGCTCAGACACGAGGACATCGGGTTGTCCGTCGTTGTCTATTATTGAATGTCTCTGTGGAGTTTGTTTCACAAAGCGACACATTGTCGGCATTGTTAACGGACATCTCGCGTGAGTACGTCCCGCACCGACGCTGGTGACGATGTCTGCCTTTGGCCGCGAACAGGCATTATGCTGTGCCATTCTGTCTGGGGATATATGGTTTCCTTCCTTACGATGATGTGCCATACTAGCAATGACCCTAGCGATGACCCGCCTAGGTGTGGGTACTGCTGTATTACCCACTTAGAAGAGTGGCCTTAGGGTAAGTGGTGACCCAGGCAGAGGTTGCCACCGATACGCCACCCGCTACCCTCCTGCTCTACCTACACCACATAGAGTCTGGCAAGGTGCCCCGAGTATAGCAACACCCTAGACGGCTACCCACTGGGCCTATGCCTAAGGCCGGCTATGTGTGCCGTCCCTTGGGGCTCGGACTCGGGAACGGGCACGCCTGCCGCTGGTATGTCCAGCATTACCCACATCCGCCCCAAGGCAGTTAACACAACATCCATGGGTCCACATGGTGTCCCAGCTGTGCACTCCGGGAACTCTATGGGGAATTTAACCCACACTTCGGACAGCTGTGTAATCCTAGCCTCACCTCAGGATACGCACTGAGTAGTAGCACAGGGCGACTGTAGTCACACTCCACATAGATGGTGCCTCCACTGACCCTGGGTATTACCATACCATTAGTTTGACAAGCCTTATCTGCAAAGCCATGGAGATGGATCATAATGGGACACATAGATGAGGACATAGGGGACCCGGATACTTTGGATACAACCCAGTTTAGCTTGGTCATAGTCAGATCATGCCCTTTACACGTGTTTCACTTTGTAGAATCAGTCACCAAGGCCATTGCTGAGGGTAAACCAGTCCATACAGCCTACCTCAACCCGCAGAGGTCGCCGACACAATACCCTCGGTATACTTGATAAACCCGTCATCTTGAATGTAAGTCCATACATCGCCCTATGGGTTGCAAACGGGCTAGGTCACAGAACACACATGGCCATAGTTGCTGGCGCCATGTCATACTCACAGCCAGTCACAGGTGGTGTCCCATGGGGCTCAGTCCTGGGTCCACTATTTCCAGCATCTACGCTTTCCAATGTACACGCACACACAGGGGTTATGGGTGACAATGTTTGCATACGACTGCAAACCGGATGCCAAGGTCAGACACACATCTGACACAGATATCCTTCAGGAGTGCCTCACAGATGTGGGTAAGTGGTACCAGAGACATGTCCTACAGCTAAATGCCAGGAAATGCATAGGCATACCCTTCGGGATGAACAAGGTTACCCCGAGCTACCATATAGGTGGCAGTCCACTGAACACGGAGGGGGTTACCAGTGATCTGGGGACACGTGTTGTTGTTAACCGTTCGTTAGACACACATGTTGCTAACATAGTTGGGTAGACCTTCCACATTGGCCACATCATCATGAAGGGATTCACACCTAGCTCAGCGGAGCTCATTGTCCCCTTGTACTCATCACCAATAGACCCATGATTGGGTACAATGCCCCGCTCAGAATGTATCTGACCCAACACCTGCAGCAGCTGGAAAGGCAACAACAGTTCTTCACAAACGGATGCAGGGTCTCAGGTATATGTGTTATACTGACCGACTGAAAGTATTCCAGCTGTATACAGTTGCATACCAGTTGCCCAGAGGTGACCCGTGCCTGGCATGCACGGCACGCCGAACCCAGATCTGATGACTATGCTTCACGAATAAGGTAGATCCTCAGAACCACAAGGGCAGCTGACGACACCTTGACACTGTCATTAATCGAACGTGTTGTTGGGACGGATTCATCACCCGGACACTCACTATGCTGTGGAACGACATCCCAGTACATGTAAGGGCAAGCACCTCGCTGGCCTTCTGTTAGTATTTACACATGGATGTCTGCATTGATTTATTTCTGTAACCTTGTAAATGAATGTTACATTAGCACATTGTGAATCTTACATTTCGCTGGTCTATTTTACAGTACTCATATTCATACGGTTTATGTGTATATATTATGGTTCATTCATATTACTAGGTGTCTGCAGTTCTGTTAATATATTGGCACAATCCGTAGGACATATACATGTAGCTTACACAGTCAGAGATTTGGAAAACATTTTATGTTGGTTCATGTTTCATATATGTACATATTTTTCCATTTTCCGTGAATACTGTACCTTCGAGCAATGTCTGTTGTCCTCACTGTGTGGGATGTAACCCAAGTAAGGTTTGTTCGCTTGTCTGCCTTTTAAGGCATGTAATTAGTACCTAGCACATCTAATGTACCAACCAATTAATGCTTGTAAATTTAGTAGGTTGAACTACATTGTATGTAGTCTGAATAAGTCTGCTTATGAAGCAGACTTCAAGTGTGCTCCAAGACACCATGGTGACTGCCTTTAATTTGGTGTGCTCTGTTGGTCACCGACGGTCCCTACAGTACTGCCTTTGCTTTGGACTTCATCGGCTGGTTGTCTGTGTTTTGTATGGAGAATGTCAACTGTAGTCCCTATGTGTATGAGTTGTGTAATGCTTTACTACGCAGTGTAATTCCACCGGTTTGCATTTATGTGTGCCATCTTTAGTCATATCAGCTTGTCCATCCATGTGAATTGCCTACTATACACTGGTATGGGGGCTGTACACATTTCACACCTGCATTTTGCATTCTCGGAGTATGGTGTGCATTATTAGTGGAGAGGACGATAAAGACAAGTGACACGTCCCTCCCACTGAATGGGGCGGGACAAAGCGATTGCCTTTGAAACAACACCGAGGGCCTGGATTCTACATACCCAGACTCCCTTGACTGCAACAGTGGACAGTACCCGGCCACACATCCTTCATGTGTGCTGCAGTGTGATGTGGACGCAGCTGCTATGGACCCGGATACCCTGGGTATTTCTGTGCATGTGTGCTGTAGGCATTACATGGACAGCTATCATCAACATTGGAACACGCTATATGCGGCCTCATGTGTACCCGTGACGTGGTGACGATAATTAGATCAGGTTGGCATGAGTACGCAGGAAGCTAGCAGGCATGCTCTGAACAGAATTTTGGGTCCTACAATGGACACCACTGTGCATTTGTCAAGTTAGATGTTGCTGGACTGTGTCCACCTCGCCCAGTGCTTCTTCATCTGCTGGGTGTATGTTCCCCAATCGCTGATGTCTGTTTGACTACCTCCATTCCACATGGTGCTACATAACCGCCAAGTGCGTTAGTACTGTGAACAAAATGACATACATCCAAAGATGGTGGTTTAACCAACTGCTTCATATAAACTCTCAGACATCCCAATGGGACATATCCGCCACTATATTTCCAATATAACACCACCAGAACATGTTGCTTACCTATGCATTCATGTAACCATGTTGTCTTCAGAGGTGGGAATGCCATAGTTTTACATATCCCACTTGGACGTGCTGTGTGTGTGCCATTAGTATGTGTTCCACAGGTCGCACATCTGTTCCGCCTGTATGGTAGCGGTGCTCCCTCAGTCTGTTGCTGGCAGATTGAGGTGCCAGGCATGTACTGCGCAAAGCTGGGTACACTAGAGTCCCAGGGCCCTTGTATGTGGAATGTCAACTGTGGTCCCTATGTGTATTTCCTGTGTTATGCTCATCACAAGGTGCTATGTCATTTACCCGGGGTTTGCAGTTGTGGGTGCCATCCTGGCCATAAATGGGTGTCCATCCATGACAATTGCCTACTGGACACTAGTATAGGGCTGCGTACACATTCCACACCTACATTTAGCATTCTCCGAGTATGGTTTGCATTATTAGCGGAGAGTAAGGCAGGTGCTACGATGACACATCCCTCCCACAGGGCGGAATGATTGCCTGCTAAACAACACCGAATTTGCACAGAGTCTACATACCCAGAATCCCTTGACCGCAACAATGGTTTAGTACCCATTACACATCCGCCATGTGTGCGGAAGTGTGATGTGGATGCAGTTCTATGACCCGTACCTGGGTTATTTCTGTGCATCTGTGCTGCATTACATGGAGAGCTATCAGCAAATATTAAACACGCTATGGGTGCATATGTGTACCTGTGACCACAATGAGTTCCGGCTAGGGTGATTAAAGAAGGTTGCGAAGAAAGCTGTCTTTTTAGACAAATTTTTGGGTCCTACAATGGACACCACTGTGCATATGTAAAGTTAGTAGAGCTTGACGGACTGTGTCCTGTGAGCATTGGATTTCACTGATACTTGTGTGTTCAGTATCGCTGGATGTCTGTTTGACTACCCATTCCACATGGTGCTACATAACCAGCTGATTTCTAGTACTGTGAACAATTGACATACATCCAAAGATGCTGGTTACCAACTGCTTCATATAAACCAAGCAGACATCCCAATGGGACATATCCATACTGTATTTCCAATATAACACCACCGAACATGTTGCTACCTATGCATCTACATTTAACCATGTTGTCTTCTTATAGGTGTGGAAATGCCATGAAGCTTACACATCCCACTTGACGCTGTGGTGTGTGTGTGCCATTAGTATGCAAAGTTCCACAGGTCGTGACATCTGTTCCGGGCTGCTGTACGGTGATGGGAGTGCTCCTCAGTCTGTTGCTGGCAGACTGAGTGCTGTGTCAGCGCCGGTGCAAGGCAACGCAGAGTCCGCTCTGTATGTGGAATGCCAACTGTGGTCCATATGTGCATTTCCCGTGTCACGCCTTGCACCGCTGCTATGTCATTTACCCGGTTTGCAGTTGTGGGTGCCATCCTGGACATAATACACGGGTGTCCATCCATGACAATTGCCTACTGACACTAGTATAGGGCTGCTGTACACATTCCACACACCTACATTTAGCATTCTCCTGAGTATGTTTTGCATTATTAGCGGGAGTGAGGCAGGTAAAGAAGACACATCCCTCCCCAATACAGGGCGGAGGAAGGATTGAAGTCGCAAGGAAACAACACCGAAGCATTAGAGTTCATACCCAGAATCCCTTGACTGCAAATACTGATTAGTACTCCATTACACATCCGCCGCGTAAAAGGAGGTGTGATGTGGATGCAGTTGTATGGACCCGGTACTAAGGTATTTCTTGTGCATCTGTGCTGCATTACATGCACAGCTAATACAACATTAAACACTCTGGCGGTATATGTGTACCTGTGACGACATTGAGTTCAGGTACGCATTGAAATAAGACATAGTTTGGTTCTTTCCACACTTTTGGATCCTACAATGGACACCACTGTGCATATGTAAAGTGTAGAGCTTGTCGGACTGTGTCCTTGTGTGCAGTGGGTTTCACTGATGCTGTGTGTTCAGAAATTGTGTATGTGTGCTTGATCAACGGCTACTGTGTTGTGCTACAGGAAACATGCAAGGTCTCCACACTAGAAACCAATGCTATACATCCATTGCTGCAGGTTAACAACCACTTTCATACCATACCAGAGAGTCACTTATTGGGAGGTATTGCCACTTTATTATCGGAACAACACCCCCAGACTGTGTACATCATGGGAACTTTAGGTCAGTCTTACCGCCATTTCCAATTGTATAGACACATGTCAATACATGTATGATAAATACGATATTGTCATGCAGAAGTTGGATCTATGTTATTTGGACATTGCTTCGCTTGCTTGGCATCCGTTGCTGTGAGTGTTGCCAGTTAACATACACATTGCTTGCTCAGAGGCAGACTACACACTACCGCGCAGTACTGTGGTCTCCTTTAAGGACCCTGAGCCAGTGGTCACGGTACAGCAGCCACTGCATCAATCACATTTGCCATCTACCAGTACCTACAGGACTGCATGTACCAGGCATTCACTTACCCAACTGTGGTTCATTGTACCAATGCCGCTGTCCAGTGTGGTGTACCTCAGCCATACACGTGATGTACAACACGAGGAGGTGGCTACGACAGGGGGGAGCAGACATTTTGTGAGGTGTGACACCCTTGGTCATCATATGTGTAGAGTTACACAATGTCATGGATTGTCCAGGGCACATTCCACAGATATACCTACATGGACCTGGCTGACAATCATACCACCTTCAGTTGCTATGCTCGACACCTGTGAGGTCACTACCACATATGCCTGACTGGGTTCACATAGAGGTGGGGTTTACTCAACATACACACATTTTCCACATACAGGCTGACAGGTCCAGTGAGGACATCTCCACACCCCTCCACCACACATGTGGAGATGTCTGTACCAGCGGTTTGTGGTCACCAAATGTTCTGTGACACACAGGTGGGGAGACATGCTCTTCCAGGTAGTGTGAATAGCATCCATGAGACCAGATGGTGAGCCCGCTGTGTACCCACTATCTCATTTGGGGATTAGGACCCACAGTTAGGACAGCTATTTCTTTATAGCCTCACCTCAGGTAGGGTGCCCAGGTTGTATCGCATGACAACTGTATTCCCACATCACAGGGCCAATGCTCCACTGAGGCTGGTTATTACTGTCCCAGTACCCTGAGTGAGACCCATCTGCATAGACATTACGGGTGGGACTCATACTCATGTTCGCATTACATGACTGTATAGGTATTAGGACATACATACTTCGCGATCCCACACGGGTTCTGTCTTGTTCAGGGGCGTCTATGCCTTTAAGACATGGTTGACATTTTCGACGGTCACCCAGCCCATTGTTAAGGGCAGTTGCAGTCCATACAGCCTACCTTCGCTCACTGCTCCCCAAGCAAAGGGCCTTCATAACATTACCCCCTCAGGTAACGTTAATGAAACCATTGGCTGGGATGTGAACATGCATGCCATCACAGAATGTGTTGTAAACTGTCTATGTGACACAACCCACATGGTCAATATAGTTGCTGGCTGCATGTCAGACCAACTGCCTGTCACAGGTGGTGTCCCATGGTGCGCTATTCGTGGGCGTGTGCACCCTCGTCATACATCTACATTTCCACGGGTACAGGCACACACGGCAGTGTTATGGGTAAATATTGTTTGTAGATGCTTGCAGAACAGATGCCATACTGGGACGGACATATCTGGATACAGATATCCTTTCTGCAGGGGCTCTCCCGGATATGTGCATATCTGCTGTCAGGGAGCATGTCCCACAGCTGACTGGCGTACATAAATGCAAAAGTCAATAAGTACCTGTCGAGGGTAGTAGGTCACCCCTGTACAACGAGCAGGGTGGCTGTCCACACATTGCTACAGGGGTGACTACCAGATCAGGGACAGGGGTTTCGACGGTCGCCTTTCATTCAACACACACATTGCTATCACCGTGGGTTCTGTGGGACTTTCTACATTGACCACCTGTATGTGCAGGAGTCACATCTGACTTCACAGCCCCGACACGCTATTATTACACACGGTCACTATATAGCATAGAATCCTTCACTTCTTTGCCTAAGTATGAGCTTATTGTTGTGGCAGTTTGGTACTATTCTGTTTCTTGGGATATTTAGGTATTTCAGTTTCGGAGATAACCGACCAGGCTACAATTACATTAAATACGGGAAATCATTATGACCTACACTCTTCGCATTTAATTTCCTGCTTTTTAATGCTTTTATTTTCGAACACGATGCTACAGGGACTGCCTCGCAAAGTGGGACGTTGGTGACCTTAGTCGCTACTTCCTGTGTCGGTGCGGCGTGTCGACATGCTGCTGTACACCTTCTCTGACTATGCACACTCACAGTACATTGCTGTACA